>NC_056733.1:1610613583-1610696083 GCF_019279795.1 Protopterus annectens | reverse complement strand
AAATTTTCCATTGGCATGGGTGCTGTGAAGTTATCCACCTCTGTTTTTAGGAGTTCAAAGTCAGCTTTGGAGAAGTTTTTCATGATGGTTACTTTTGTGGGGGGTGTGGACGAGATGAGAATTTCCATGGTGATTAGTTTGTGGTCGGATCTAACTAGGGATCAGATAACTACTGGTGTAGAGCAATGGTTGGCCATATTAGCAATAACCAGGTCCAGGATGTTGCTTTCTCTAGTGGGGCTAAGAATGAGCTGGTCCAGGGCATTGGAATTGATGAATTCCAGGAAGCGTTGGGCCAGTGCATTGGTGCATGAGTAGTTTACCCAGTTGATGGAGGGGTAGTTGAAGTCACCAAGTATGAGAGTGTTTGTTTGGACCCTAATAGATTTCAGAGTGCTTAGGAATGTGGAGTGGGAGTCCTGGGATATGGTTGGGGACCTATAGCAGGCTATGACCTGAATCGGCATCTTACCCAATGTTAGTTGTACCTGAAGTATCTAAGATGCGTTATGCTGGACTACCAATCTGGAGGTGTGCATATCCTTTATGAATATGGAGAAACTGCCTCCTTTTGAGCTTTGGTCCTTGTTCTGGGGCTGAAAGGTGTGGAATGAGTTGTAGAGTGGTAGCACAGGTGTGCTTTCTGCTGCTTTAAACCAGGTCTCTGTTACAGCACAAATGTCAATGTTCTCCATTTTGAAGAGTGCTTCGAGCAAGTGCATCTTGAGATTTAGACTTCTAGCATTGAGCAGCATGATCTTCAGATTGTTTTTATTTATAGCTGTTACAGTGGTAGTTTGGTCTTTGAAACATTGCCTAAAAAGACACTATAGGGGTGGCAAGAGCCTTAGCCAATGCCCAGAAACCCAGGGGTGACAGATGTAGGCCATCTCTGGCAAAGCATCTAGGTCTGTCAATCATGTCATCCCAGGCAGACAGATACTGGATCCCCCTAGAATGACAACAGAAACTCAGCCAATTGTTAAAGTCAATAATTTTTTGCTTGTACTGCGGTATCATTCTGGGTGACAGTAGGATGCTGCTCAGGGTTAGGGTCATACCTGCCTGGGCCACATGATCCAAGAGCTCACAAGAGATCACAAGTGCACAGAAAAATATAGTAATAAACATTAACAAATTAAAGCAATAAAATTATACACCAGTATGTACGTAAATTGTATCAGAACAACAACCCCCCCCCCAAAAAAAAATAATAAGTGCTTCCCCTCTTCCTCCTTAAATGATGTTGTGTTTGGCAGTCTTAACTATAGGCATGCTGCATGCATTTCTGATGTTATTTACTCTAGTTAACATGAACTACTACATTAGAAAAATTAAAAAAATAAAATTAAAAATTAAAGTTTAATTAAAGTTTTGTGACCTGGACTGGAATCTCTTCTGTCTAGCTGCCTAACAAGCCATGGACCCTGAAGATTCTTTTTGATATTGTATATATATTCCACAAAGCAGGGCAAAATTAATCAGCTATTTAACTTTTTAGCACATGATTGATTGTAAAATGAGTGGGAATATGCTGCCCTCTAGTGGCTAAATTTGATACAGCAGGAATAAAGTTGAAATGATACAATTTTGGTACATACTGGTGTATAATTTCATTGCTTTAATTTGTTAATGTTTATTACTATATTTTTCTGTGCACGTGTGATGAGACAGTGCTTTGGTTTGATTGTTCTGCCATGCTTAGGTTTATTATTAATGTTATTAATGTTAGAGAAAAGCCAGTAACTGCTTTCTTGGCACTGATATACCAGTTATTCAATGCATGCATATACTGTAAATGATAGAGTAAAGGTGGGTATTCTTTTCTAGGTTCTGATTAAGATAATTTACTGTGACTAAGTGGTGATGCGAACAGATTGTAACTGTATGCTTACATTCTGAGGATGACAACTGAATACATAATCTTTCAGAAATAATGTATTCAGCAGTACAGTACAGTATAGTATTTTAGCAATCCAGTATCTTGCACTAAGGCATTAAAAGCTTTACAATAAGCAAGCAATAGTGCCTGACAGGGTGTGTATACCATGGAGGGCATTATTGCGTTTAGAGAATGGGTTATCTGTAAAACTGTTGCGTTTTACTTATTTATATTTCTTTTATTACTGTATTATTTTGTATATGTTTTAGATGTAAAATAGTTCCTCCACCTAATGTTTCTGAGTTGCTGTAGTATACGTAAATGGTATTAGAGGAAGCATTTTACATCCATAATATATCATTTTTAAAAGATACTGCTAAAATGGTTTCTTACCAGTCATTTGGGGATTGAAGTCACTAAATAATGACATACATTTGACTTTCAGACTTTATTTCCCTCAGAAGATTTATGCTAACACAAATCCTGTTATTTAACTTTATATTTTTTATTTAAAATCTGTTCCTGTTTTGCAGCCTTTCTTCCCCTTTATTTCAGGCTTTATCTACATTCTTGAGCTAAAAGGTGATGAGGTATGTAAACCTCTTATCTGCTGCTGCCAGTGGTCTATCATCTTACTGTATGTCCCCCGTCACACAGACAGCATCCCCCCCCACTCACACACCCTTGCCCTTCAGAAAATGCATGCTAACACAAGCCCAATTGCAGCTACTTTGTGATTTTTTAAACAGGAATATGTTCCCGATTTGAGCCTTTGCTCCCCCCTTATTTTATGTTTTATTCATTTGTCTAAGAGAAGAGAGGTGCATAAATGTAAACCCCTTGAATGCTGCTGCTGCCAGTGTTGGATCGCTCTCACTCTTCACACTCTCACTCACACACATCTCGCTTTCATACACGCATTCACACACACAGACAGAAACATAAACACATGCAGAAACAGAAACATACACATACACACACTTTTTTTTATATTTAGATTTTACACTGGAAACAGCAAAAGCGCTGCTTAGCGATTGTAAAATGATGGCTCACTCGTTCTCTCATTCAGTCACATCCACACATACACTCACACACATAGACATTAACACAAGCACACTTTTGTTTCTCTTTTCTTTTTTCTTGTTTTTTAATATAATTTACATTTGCTAAACAGCAGAAGCGCTGCTTAGTGAGCTTAAAATAATAGCGGCCATTCCATTATCTCAGTCCGAGCTCCTTGGCAGCTTGATGTGCTGCCGTGAAGCAGCAGACATGTTTTCCAGCATGCATTACTTGTACATTAATACCCAGGGTGCTGATGTACAGTAAGGCCATTCTCTAAATTGAATTAATTTGTACACTCTAGTTCACTGCAGTGTAAAACAGGTTTTGAGTGGTGTGTGTGTGTGTGTGTGTGTGTGTGTGTGTGTGTGTGTGTGTGTGTGTGTGTGTGTGTGTGTGTGTGTGTGTGTGTGTGTGTGTGCGTGGGGCTTGTAATTTTTATTTATTTTATATTTGTTGACCGGGATAGTCCGACTGGATGCATGTCCATTTTCAGCGGAGGCCCGAGGAGAAAAGCTCCAAGGGTAAGCAGATACAGTATTACATAATACGTGAAGTATTATTCATAAGTATTATAAGTATACTCGCTTACGTAATATTATGCATAAAAGAAAAATGCAGAAGATGTCATCCAAAAATGAGTCCTTGACCACTCCTTTCAACAATGATCTTATTGTCCCATGCCCATATGGGCCACCTAGTCATCCCTTACAGGGAGGGGGTTCCTGCTCTAGTTCACAGATGTCAAGCAAATGTTTAATATGTGATAAGAGGTCAGGATGTATCAAGATTGTACCATTATGGTATTTGGTCTGAATCTAGTACCAGCCCAGGTAATGTATAAACCCCGACCCTGGACCACCTTCAACTGACAAGCAATCCTTCAACAGTTGCTTATCAGGAATAGAATCTTCATCACAGATCCTATCAGTGAAAGCCAACTGACTGTGTCCCACATATCAAATGCCCCACCTGCTGAGTACTGCAGGTGATCATAAGTCTCAGACACTGAGCTTCACTAAATTTATCATTTGCTCTCTGAGTCGGAGGTCATGCAAATATGAAGAACAGGAATCATTTGGTATTACATACTATCTACTGTTTCCTTTTATTGTGTGTTATTGTGATCTTAAAGTTAACATATGAAAGTAGTACAGGTTGTGGGTGGTGCACAACCACATGTGGTGGTACAAGAGGGTTTGCCCCCTGCAAAAATGCCTGTTGTTGTTTAGTCAAGCCCAACTCTTTATGACCTCAAGGACCTTAGCAAGCTAGGCCTGGAAGTCAAAATATATTTTTTTTAATTCTTACAAATTCATATTCATTGCTTCAGTAATGTTGTCTTTGCTTTTTAGCCTATGTTTTCCCCTTCTTTTTCTGCCTTTGATCTTTCCCAGCATCAATGATTTTTCTAATGAATCCTGTCTTGACATTATGTGAATAAAGTATATGAGTTTTAGTTTTAGTCAGATTTTCCAGTGAACAGTATAGGTTTATTTCCTTAAGTATTGACTGAGCTGATCTTGTTGTAGTCCACAGAATTATCAAAGGTTTTCTCCAATGCTACGGTTCAAAACTATCAATTTTCTAGTGCACAGGCTTACATAAAATCCAGCTAGCACAGATATATATTACTGGAAAAGCACAGCATCAGCTGTACAGACCTATGTTGACAATGTGATCTCTTTGCTCTTCAGAATATTATCTAGATTTGCCACAGCTTTCCTTCCAAACACCAAGCACTTTTAATTTCATGGCTGCATGTATTGACTGCAAAAATCTTTGAGCCAAGAAAAAAAATGTTAACTATGATTTTTTTTTTTAATTTTATTTTATTTTACATAAAATGTCTGTCACCCCACCATCATGTTGTTAGATGTGTCTCATTTTCTTTCTGTGAGTCTTCTTGATGAGGGGGTATGATATACAAGGACTTAATGACTATTTACCTGGTAAGGTGTCCTTTAAACTTCCTGACATCAGTACCTTTTGTGCTCAACCCCACACCCATAGATAGCAAGGGACATGATGCTCTCTTGACAACTAGAATTTATTTGTATTTGAAGAATGTTGAGGACTCCGCTTCTGAGATGTGCGCCGATACCTCCAGATATCCGCTCCTTTGTGAATGGTACCAAGCTGCTGAAGAGCAAACTACACTGGCCCCTTGGCCTATTCCCTCCCTCATAAATATCTTGCTGAGTTTTGGGGAGAGACATCTGAGAAGCCTTTGGTCATTCCCGTTTTGTAGTCTGATTTGTCATCTCAGTGGGACTGTAAAAACAGTGTCCTTTATAAATCACCACCTGAATGAACAGATCATATCACCTAACACCCCAGTGCTTGTGTGATCTCTTGTGTCCAGGACAGGTCTAAGAAATCACAGCATTTTACCAGCCTGCCACTGCCTATAACTTAAGGCAAGTGGGGCAAGAGGATCAGATCTTCTGCCGTGTTCTGCTCAAAATGTTCAGCTATTCATTTATCCTATGTGTATTCCAGGAGCCGCAGATTCAATAGGTGTTAAAAAAGGTGGAAGTTCTTCCTGAGACTGAGATCAAGAAGAACTTTTATGAGATACTTTCTAAGATAGCTGTACACTGATCAACATTTTAACTTCAGCTCTTCCAGTGTGAAAAAAGAAAGTGAAACACAAAAGCCAGGAACTCTTGTTACTTTAAGCAAACTCAGATACTGGCTAGTAAGTATCCTGCCTGGATGCCAGCAAATAAGAAGCTAAAAAAGGTTAAAAGAACATCAACTAGAAAAGGTGAAAAGAAAACACTAACTGGGAATAATTCTGCAGCTGTTCAGCAAAAGTCAGTTCAAGCTAAGGCAGTGGTACAAGACATGGCTACCAGTAATCTAGAGGGGAAAAATAAGTCAGATGTGCTCAGAGCTGCTGATTATAATAAACAAAACACCAAAGGAGCATATCAACTCACACAGCAAAAGTCTAGAAAAATGTTTTAACCTTTAAAAAGATATTCAGATGAGTTGATAAAACTGCAAAAAATCAGAGGTCAAAATGAAGAAAAGGCTGGCTGAGCATGAGACTCCTCAAGAAGATGGGTTTCAAAAAATAACAGTTAGAGGACAGAGCACATTGAGAAAATCTGAGATTTTCTGCAGTACCAGAGAAACTATAAGGAATAGATTGTATAAATATTATGAAGGCACAAATAAGAAACTGCACTTGTATTCCTCAGCAGGAACTGTTAATTGAAAGGGCACACTGCATGTATGCTCCTAATCTGGCCATGAGAAAACAGCAGAGACCTGTATTAGTAAAGATGCAAACCTACCGGCAAAAAGAGTTGATTCTAACAAAACTGTGGCAAACAGGCAAAGTATTAAAAGTTGGAGGCAGTAGAGTATTTTTGGAAAAAGATGAAGGGCAGGATTCACGATGGCTTGCATGGAGTCTAAGAGTAGTATAAGATTCCATGCAGCCATCACGATCCAGGAACAGCCTGAATGTGTGTGTAAGAGAACACCTAAAACGGCTCTTACACGGGCAGGACGTGGATATGCTAATTACCTCACTTTCAGCCGAAAGGCATGCAAATGAGGTAATTTCACGATCCAGGAAGCAGAAACCTGCCCGTGTAAGAGCCGTGTTATCTGCAGAAATGTACTCAGTTGATAACTGAGTACCGTTCTGCAAATAACACAATGGAGCCTTGTCAGCTCCAAATAAAGGTTGCAAATGTCCCAGGCAGCATGCCAATAGCCAAATATGTGGCCACTGGCAACGTACCCTGATGCAAACATGAAATAATTTTTTTTAGCGCAGCATCGCTCAAATGGGCTGTGCCATAAAAAAACAGAAAAATAAAAATATTAAACCCACAAATGTGGGTTTATGCAAAGCCAAAGCATGAGTTTATAATGGAAGGGAATAGCAGGCTAAAACAACATGGCCACCGAGTAGGGGTTGCTAAGGGGGGAAGCGGAGTGTAAGACATGTAACTAAGCATTAGTAGGCAATCCTATGTAAATGAGTGGTAGGATAGTGAATCACACTGTTACATAGAAAATGAGCACATTCCGTGCAGTGTAGGAGTAGGATAAGGGAGAGTAACAGAGTAGGAGATAGGTGACATCACAGGGGGGAATGTATGAAAGGAATGCAGCTCATTGGAGCACAGTGGCATGTGAAAGCTGTCAGTCACACATCATGGAAAGAGGAGTGTCAACAAGTAGGCATGGGAAAGCCAAGAAATGGAAGGTGTACACTATGGATAACACCAAAGATTCTTGCTGGGCGTGCATGTGCGCGTGTGCACGCTGGTAGGTACGGGTAAGCTAGAGTGCACGCATGTAAGCTTGAGTGCGCACGTTTAAGGCAGAATAAGCATGCAGGAGTCTGTTTAAACACCTATAAGCTTGTTTGCGCTGGTGTGCACGCGGTTTAACCCGAATAAGCAGATTCTAGTCCGTCTAAGCATGTGTGCACGCGTGTTAGCCACTGTGAGCATGATTTTGCTGGTATGCGCGTTGCTCCCCCCTGAGGAAACAGAAGAGGAAAAGGAAGCATTGGAAATAGTAGGAAGCTAGCAGGGATTACTAGCAGAGCTAGCAGGTGAAAACAATCAGAAGCAGGCAATTACACAGGCAGAACAGTAGCCCAGCCCAGCACTTAAAACTCTGCAAACAACAGTGCAGAATGTTTCTCTCAAGAGACACTGCAACAGAGGAGTAAGCTATTAGAAGTGAAAACTGAAAAAGCTTCACTCAGACCAAAAATGCTAGGGGCTGCCATAGCTGTTATAAGGAGACATATGCAACTTGCTGAGGGTGGTGACTATGCAAATGCTGCTAGACAACCCACAGTGAGGAGACGGAGAAGAGTGTACAGGCCCAGGGTCACCTACCAGGGGTTACATGAGCTGGAGATAGTGGAGCGCAATAGAGTGGACAGAGACCTCCTGCAGCAAATTGTTGAGCTGTGCAGGCCACGCCTCACACACAGAACCAACAGAGGGGAACCCATCCCAGTGGAAACCAAGGTATGTGTTGGCCTAAGACTACTAGCAACAGATACCTTCCAGAGATCAACTGGTGATATGATGGGGATATCACAGGCATCAGCATCCAGGGTACTGCACCAGTTCCTGGATGCCATGTCAGCACATGTCGGTGAGCATGTATATTTCCCCAATTCCCGTGAGGTATTGGCCAGCAATATGCGTCTCTTCCAGCAAATAGCGGAATACCCTGAGGTAGTGGGTGCAATAGACTGCATGCATATACGCATCAAAGCACCAGCCGGTGAGTGGGGTAAGGCCTACATTATAACCGCAAGGGCTTCCCCTCCATCAACTGCCAGGTTGTGTGTGATGTCCAGGGCATAATAATGAATGTGTGTGCTGGCTGCCCTGGAAGCTACCATGATTCCCATATCTGGCATTTGATGCAGTTGTACGAGACATTTGCCAATGGGGACATCCCACATGGTCACTTAGTGGGGGATGCTGGCTATGCACTGGAGCCGTGGCTGATGACACCCATCAGAGATGCACACACACCTGAACAAGAATGCCATAATGAGGCACCGCACAAACACGAAATGTAATTGAGCGTGTGTTTGGGCTGCTCAAGTCATGGTTCCGGTGCCTGGACACATCTGGTGGAGCCTTGCAGTACTCACCAACTACATGTACCCAAATTGTCATGGTATGTGCTATGCTACATAATATGATTATGCGAAAACAGCTGCAGCAGGACCAGCATAGGGCTGGACCAAATAGCCCCCCACCATTGCCAAGACAATCACAGGCAGAGCGAGACTCGGAGGAGGAACAACCTGAGCCTGCCCCAGTAGGCAGAAGGAGGTGTGCCCAGTATGCCTTGGCCTTGGCAAAGCAGCAACGCATAGCACATACACTGGTTCAGTAGGAACCCAGGAAATGATACCTCTCTCTGACTCACACATATAGTAAAAGGGATGCCTAAGTTGACACAACCTGCTATCAAACATGTACAGGGAGTGTAGTATGTGCATCCAACATAAACAGCCCTGCAGCACCACCTGAGGCATGATTGCCATGTGTTAAGCAATGTAACACCATGTAGTATATGCAAACTTGATGACCCTGACTAACATCCTACCCTCACCAAGCATGATGCCACAATATGAAGACGAGATGATCAATTACAATAATTGGCTTAAGTATTGCTGTTAGTCAAAGGGGATCCAATGCATGCCAGCCTGGGATGACATGCTGAGCAAGACACGATGCTCCACCTGCTAGGGATGGTGTGCACCTATCAGTCCTGGTCTTTAGGATACTGGCAAAGGCTGTTGTCACCCCCACTGTGCCTTGAATAGGTAAGGCTCAAAACACAAACCCACCTCCATAGGTATCACAAGGGATAAGAACCTAGATGTAATGCTACCCAATGCCAGATGTCTAAACTGCAAGATGCATGCAGTCTAAACTCCCCTCAGCATGGAGAATGTTGATATCTGTCCTGTAACAGAAAACTGGGTTAAGGCTCACAAGAGCACCCTAACACTACCAGGTTACACCTCATACCGTGCTTTACAGCCCCAAAACAAACTACAAAAGGAGGGTGAGTAGCAATAATTGTCAAGGATAACCACACCCCCATGTTGGTACCACAACAAGAAGCAGCATGCACTATCCATGGTCAAATAACAGTGGCTAAGACTGCCTGACAGTTTGTAGCCTGCTACAGACTATCCTCCTAATGCCAGGAACTGCACTTGGCCTACGTTGGAACACATGGAAATATCAAGCTCTCCAAACAATATTATATTGGGTGACTGAAAATACTCAATAATAGACTGGGAGCATTATTCCAGCTCCAACACCCTAGGCCAAAGGTTCCTAGAATCCATAAACCAAAATGCTCAGGAACAATGTACCACTCCCACAAGAGGGGTAAGCATACTGGATGTGATAATCAGCAACATGGTACTCTATGGCCAGATGAGAAGTCTATCCCTCACTGGTAAGATCAGACCATAGAGTAATCCCACTGGATATTCACATCCTGACCACAGTCCCTGGCCAGAAAACCACAGTGAGAAACATGTGTAAAGGAAATGTTGCACTCCTCCAAACTGATGTGGAATCCATTAAAGGCCCTGTGCCTGTGGAAAATATGGGCCACACCTCAGAACCCTTTATAAATGCATTCTATGAACACAGTCAGGAATGCATGGATTATGCAATCCCAAATAAAACCAAGGCCCAATACCATACACGCAGGCATCTGGCATGGTGGACCCCAGCAATTACCAAACCATGCAAGGGAATGAGGAAGCCACTACATGATAGAGCAAACCCAAAAAGGGAAGTAATCTCTGATCAGTATTATGGCAATAAAATATGGCCACTCATAAAATCCACTAAGGCCAGCTACAGCAAGTTGAATCTGTGAATCTTAGGCAATGTTACATCTGCCCCATGTACACAGACAACCCCCTCCTCCCCCCAAGAAATACAAATATATGTGAGAGATGCAACCATGTCTCCAAACTGGAGGCTGAGCTCTCTCAACTCAGTACTGTCTAAACTAGTCAGGAGGAGAAGGTAACCACATACACCACAAACCCAGTCTCACATAGACCTATCACAACTGCAAACCAAAGACATAAACACACAAAAACATTCCCAGAGGCTCTAATTAAAAAGCACCAAATCAACAGAGGCCTCCAAAGCAGACACCCAAGCAACCACTACCCCCAAAATAGCACATGCAACACATAGTACACAAAGTCGGTGTGCCAAACAGTCACAGCCCGTAAGGACAAACAAAATGCATGATACACTTGTAATAGGTGACTCCATAGTCAGACACACTGATGTCCCGCTCACCAGACTGAACAAGGAAAAGGGTACAGTAAGCTGCCTATAGGCAGCTACAATCCGCCACATAACACAAGCACGCAGGTCACTCCAAAGCAAGTACAAATATGACTCAGTCATTGTCCGTGCTGATGTGAATGACCTGAGATGTACCTCCCTGGACTACATGTAAAGAGACATAGAGGAGCTCTCCGATTATGTAGGCCAGGCCGGTATGACTCTGACCCTGAGCAGCATCCTACCCCCACCAAGAATGATGCCACAGTACAAACACAGAATGATCAGCTTTAACAATTGGCTCAATTACTGGTGTCATTCCAAGGGGATCCAATGTGTGTCTGCTTGGGATGTCATGCTTGACACGCCACGCTGCTTTGCCAGGGATGGCATGCACCTGTCACCCCTGGGCATCTGGATATTGGTTAAGGCTCTTGCCACCTCCATAGTGCCTTTTGTAGGCAAGGCTGAAAAGACAAACCCACCTCCCTAGAAAACATAAGTGGAAAAAACATAAGGGTAATGCTGCTCAATGCCAGAAGTCTAAACCTCAAGATGCATGCTCTCGATATCCTCCCCAGTATGGAGAACATCGATGTCTGTGCAGTGATGGAAACCTGCATCAAGGCTCCTGAGAGCACCCCAGCATTACCAGGTTATACCTCATATCATGCTTTTCGGCCCCAAAACATGGACCAAACCACAAAAGGAGGGGGAGTATCCATATTCAGCAAAGATACCCACACATCCAGGTTAATGACAATGCACGAAGCATCAGAGACCATCCATGTGCAACTAACTGTAGGCAAAACCGCTGTACAGTTTGTAACATGCTACAGACCACCCTCTCAGACCCAGGAACACCACTCAGCCTTCCTGAAGACACTGGAGAGTATGAATGTCTCCCCAAATACCAAACAAGGTACTCACAAATCACCACATAGGTGGTAATCCATTACGTATGGAAGCCGTAATCAGGACCTAGGGACACAAGTGTACAGTAACCCCACATGCGACACTCACATTGCCAATGTGGCTAGGAAGACCACCTATATTGGCCACCTTATCATGAAAGGATTCACATCTACATCAAGAGAGGTCATTGTGCCCCTATACTCTTCTCTTATCAGGCCAATAATTGAGTACAATGCCCCATTTGGGATGTACCATACCCGACACCTGCAGCAGTTAGAAAGACCTCAAAAGTACTTCACCAAGAGGATAAAGGGTCTCAAACATTTGTCATATGCTGCCTGGCTGACAACACCCCAGCTGTATGCAGTCACATACTGCATACTCAGAGGCGATGTATGCCCAATGTACAAGGTCATGTCCAATACAGAATTGATGGATATGCTCCACCTCAGAAAATCCAAATCCATCAGAGCCGCGAGAGCGGCAGATGTCAACCTCAACACATAAATAAATAGGATGTGCTGGAGGGACAGATTCATAACTCAGAGGCTCTCTACACTCTGGAACAGAATCCCACTCCATGTTAGGCAGAGCCCCTCACTGACTCTCTTCAACAGGAATCTTGCTAAGTGGATGGGAGATCGTAGATTTACACTGAGGGTCTTCACTGTGTCACATCTAGACAGAGGCACAGTAAAGTAAACCCTAAATGGGCATAATATTCACATAGCAAGGGGTGGCGAAAGCCACACACACTCTGGCTAGGCTTATAAATGCCCTAGGGCAGATAGCCTAGCATGAACCTATGAACCTATGAAGATACAAATTGTACAGGACACTAAGGATAATCACAAGGCTTTCTTAACTGATGGTAGGAACCTTGTTGGGAATTCACAGATATGCTCTGAATTACCAAATATTACAAACAATACAGCAAACCCACACACATTGCCAACATCCAACCTGACAGGTTCAGTACAAACTCCCCCCCCAAAAAAAATGCCAAATATCTATCCCAGCAGAGTGCTGGCCCCCTGACATTGCAGATGCTGAGGTAACAGCCAGCATCTTCAAAGCAAAACACACAGCATCAATAGTACGAGATGGTGTCCTGGGCTGTGTCCAACATGAACTCCAAGAAGAATGGAACGCCAAATAACACTACTGCTCAATTTCAGCCTTACCACAGGATATGTACCCAAAGAGCAGTGTACAGCAACAGTGGTCCCTCTCCACAAAGGTGGTGCCTGAATGGATACTGCAAACTATCACCCCAGAATCCTGACAAGCTTGGTCTGCAAAGCTATGGAAAGGATCATCATGGACCTCAGAAATAAAGATATTGGGGACCTACAGACACTGGACCCTACCCAGCGTGACTTTCTTAAGGGCAGATCCTACCCCTTAAACATGTTTGACTCATTTGAAACAGTCATCAAGGCCATTGATGAGGAGAATGTGGTCCACACAGCCTATCTGGACCTTGCAAAAGCCTTCCATACAATACCCCACGTGTTCATTATAGATAAGCTCACTAGCTTAAATATAAACCCCTATGTCAGTAGATGGGTTGCAAACCAGCCCAAGGACAGAACTGACATGGTCAGAAATGCTGCAGCCATGCCAGACTACAAACCAGCTACAACTGGCATCCCACAAGGCTCAGTCCTGGGACCTCCCTTGTTTGGTATATATTTCCCATAGGTACAGGCCAACATAGAAGGACTGTGCCTGAACATGTTTGCAGAGGACCACAAACTGGGCACCATATCCTCCAGCTGACACAAGCATCCTACAAAAGGGCCACATAGAAACAGCCAACTGGTGCCAGAGCCATGTCATCAAGCTAATTGTAGAAAAGTGTATAGTCATCCCCTGTGGATAAATAGTAAGTACCCACCAATTACCACATAGGTGTTAACCCATTAAGTACTTTAGAAGTAATAAGAGACCTGGGGACACAATTTGATAGATATCTTGCATTTGACAACCATGTGGCTGTAGTGGTTACAGAAACATACCATATACCCACCTAATCATGAAGGTAGTCAGATCTAGATCAGGGGAGGTCATCGTGCCTCTTCAGTCATCCTTCATCAGCCTCACAATTGAGTACAATAGCCCCTGTGGGATGTACCTCAGCAGACACCTCCAGCAACTGTAAAGACCCCAAAAGTACCTCACCAGGAGGATCAAAGAGCTCGAACAGATGCCATGTGTTGCCTGATTAAACAAACTGCAGCTCCACACAGTGCCATACTGCCTGCCCAGAGGCAATCTGTGCCTGATGTATAAAGCCATGTCCAAGTTGGACTCAATGAACATGCTGCACCTTGTACAATCTGAATGCCAGTGAGCTATGCACATGAGAGACCTGAACCCCAGCACTGACATACATAGGACATGCTGTAGTGATTCATCCATAACCCAGAAGCTCCCTCCACTCTTGAGTAAACTCCCAGTACAGGTTATCCAGAGAGTCCCTCATTGACTCTCCTCAACAGGAATCTTGATGAGTGGATGGGAGATGGTAGGTTTACCCTTGGTATCACTGTTATGTCACGGGTAGACAGAGGCACAGTATACTAACCTTGAAATATGTCATGTCAAAATCCAGTTACAATGTGTGTTGAAGGACAAACACATTCTCTGACTAGCAGTAGAAATGGCCTAGGGCACATCGCTAGTGTTTGTCAATGTCCACCCAAGTTGTGGAATACACTACCAATGTTGGACAAGCCTGGTTTAAGTAGTCCATATCCGAACAAAATGCAACATGGTCATATGTGCACAACTGGCCCTTAACCAGTCTGGTGTGCTCACTATGAATATTTAAAGCAGTGATAGGACTGAAACCCAGGATACTGTCCACCACAGTGAAAGTACTGAACCAGTACACTATACGATATTACAGTGTTTGGTCAGTATGAAAGGATGTTGACAACTGTATGCAAACTATCCCATGGAAACCCTGCAGGCACAGTATAATCCCTGTTGGGTTCAGACACAAAGCAGTTGGGCAGTAAATACACAACATGACTCCCAACACTCAACTATAAATGTGAAAGGTTGTTGAAGTTCACACACAACTACAAATGTGGTGGGCTGCAGATTTCAACATATGGAAAGCGCACACTGGGCATGCTCGCACACTTTGATAAATGAGACATATGTCAGGCAACAAGCCATGGAAAGCCTGAACTGGGCATGCTCACACACTTAGGCCATGTCTCAGTTTAGCAGTTGGCCACACATATCTGGTATTTGTATGTGTTAATCCAGGAACCAACCACAATACAGCAATCTGCCCAGTGCACACAGTTAAATGACTACAGAGACATAAGTTAAATAGTGGATCCCTCTCATATTCAAACATCTTCCACAGATACACAAGTTGTTCATAGAAACAGGGAAAGCTATGGCAATAAAGACCTGCAAACAGTTTATCAGCAACAAATATTGTGCATCTGAAAATTAAACATATGGGTGTAGAGATCTGTTTGCTCTAGGGAATACACGCTTAGCCAGAGTGTGCTTGGCATCTACCTCCCCAGTACAGTAGGCTACTGTGCCTCTGTAAAGTAGGTCACAGAAGGCACCATTTAAGGCTAGTGTGCTGTGCCTCCATCAAGCAGGGACACAGTTGAGATCCCAGGGGTTGAATTTGCAATGTCACATCCATGTGGCTGGTGTTTGCTGGAAGATGGTTGGCAAGGACTTATAACAGTAATTGGGCATCAATTACAGGCTGAGGGGAGCCTTATCTGCAGTGTCTGGACAATGTCACTGTCAACACCTTGACGCGATGAGTTTGAGGGATTGAAGTGTCGTGCCAATACTGTGCAGAGGCATCCTCCCTCTGTGGGATATTGCTCTGTAATGTATTAGCTCCCTCCTTCTTTGTACAGCTTATATATGTCTGTTGTACACCAGACAGGTCTCCTGTTGTGGAGGAGTCATGGGTTTAGTTGGGATAGCATGATCAATGCAAAGCTTCCAGATGCTCATAGAATGCTATTGTCAAGGATTATGCAGAGTGGCCTGTATAATCCCCCAGCATGGGTCCTTTGAAGTCTTCCACACCAGTCTTCACAAGTGCAAAGTCTGCTTTTGATAAATACTTTGATTGCAGTGACTTCCTTGCCTGGGGGTGGGGATGGGATATGGATGTCCAGGGAAAGTTGGTTATGGTCAGATATTAACAATGGTGGTCTACCTCTGGTGTGGAACATACAGTCCCCATGTTGCAGATGGTCAGGTCCAATATGTATTCCCCCTTGTGGCTGTGGTGAGTGGTCCTGCCATAGCACATGGATTCACAAATTGTAGTGGCTGTAGGGTGATGTTGTTGAGGCCTGAGTAGTTCCCCCACACAATATACCTGTATCTGACATTAACCACTGTAATGGTGTATGTGAACACCTTCATTTCCTACACTGTTCCCAGGGAAGCAAAGTGCGTGTCCTGGATATGGGAGGGGTGGTCTGAACTGGTTGTGTTGTGTGTTACAGGTCCTGTGGTCACGAAGCATGGTATAAAACATAACCTGGCAGTGCTGATGTGCATATTTGACCCTGAAGTAGGCGGCTGTTAATGCATATATATGCTATCCCCTTAACTGACAGATAGTAATAGATGTACATACTTCTATATAAATATTGATGTCAGCACCCTATAAATACTGCAGGAGAAATGCAGATGCCCAGTAATTCAAACAGCGCACTCAGCTAATGCATCTCTCTCAAGTGTCATAATATAGTTAGGTAGGGGTTTGAATCCTGCAAATGCTCAGTGTGTGTGTTTGGATGAAGGGGGTTAGTGTGTGTGCAATTCTGTGTGAAAGAAATGTCCCTTTTGGCAACTAGAAGAACACACTACATGATGCACATTCCTCTTTCTAAACACTGATGATGTCAGCACCCTATAAGTACAGCAGGAGAAGGGAAACCTACCAGTAATGCGAATAGCGCGCTCTGCTAATGCGTCTCTCTCAAGTGTCATAACATAGTTAGGTAGGGGCTTGAATCCTGCAAATGCTCAGTGTGTGTGTTTGGGTGAGGGGGGCTAGTGTGGGTGCAATTCTGTGTGAAAGAAATGTCACTTTTGGCAACTAGAAAAACACACTGCATGATGCACATTCCTCTTTCTAAACACTGATGATGTCAGCACCCTATAAGTATAGCAGGAGAAGGGAGACCTCCCAGTAATGCGAATAGTGTGCTCTGCTAATGCATCTATTTCAAGTGTCATAACATAGTTAGGTAGGGGTTTGAATCTTACAAATGCCATGTGTGTGTTTGTCCATGTGTGTGGGGTGTTGCTCTTAATATTGTATGACATAGATCATATCAGTAATGTCAATGCACACATGAGGTATGTGTGTGCCACATAGACATATGTACCTGTGACCTTAAATAGTTCCCATGTGTGAAGCCTGCCTCATGTGAATACATGTAATTTGCATTACACAACTTTATGACTGTGGTTTTCTGTGCAGGGGCTGCATTTGGTATGTGACTATACAGTGAGAGTAGTCTATGGTGTCATCTTACCAGCGAGGGATACACTTCTGGTCTGGAGCATATAGCCCACATGTTGGTGATGAACAGATGCAGCATGTTTTCCCCTCTTGTGGGAGTGGTAACAAGTTGTTCCATAGCAACTGAGTGTATGGATCTAGGAACCTTACACCTAGGGTGTTGGAGCTACAGTAATGCTCCTAGTCTATGTGTGGGTAAATGAAGCTGCCCAATATATTGTTGTTTGGAGACACCTGCAGATATTAATGTATTCTTAAGTAGGCCAAGTGGGTTACCTGGGTTTGGGAGTGTGGTGTCTGCCAGGCTATGAACTGAAAGACAGTCTTACCCACTGTTAGTTGCACATGGATAGTCTGTGATGCTTCGTGCTGTGCCACCAACCTGGAGGTGTGTGCATATTTGATGAATATTGATACTCCCCCTCCTGTTCTGTTTCGGTGCAAGTTTTGGGGCCGACAAGCATGGTATGAGATATAACCTGCCAGTGCTGGGGTGCTTTTGGGGGCCTTGAACCAGGATTCTGTTACGGCACAGATATTGATGTTCTCCATGCTAAGGACAGTTTCCAGTGTATGCATCTTGAGGTTTACACTGCTAGCGTTGAGTAGCATTACTATTAGTTTCCTATCCCTTGTGATACCTATGGAGGTGGTCTTGTCTTTTGAGCCTTGCCTAAAAAAGGCACTATGTGGGTAGCAAGAGCCTTTGCCAATATCCGAAAGCCCATGCGTGACAGGCGCAAGCTGTCCCTAGCAAAGCAGTGTGGCTTCTCGAGCATGTCATCCCAGGCTGACAGGCATTGTATCCACTTTGAATGACACTGAAACATAAGCCAATTGTTGAAATTGATCATCTTGTCTACATATTGTGGCATTACTCTTGGTGAGGGTAAGATGTTACTCAAGGTCAGGGTCATACCAGTCTGGGCCACAAGCTCAGAGAGCTCCTCTATGTCTCTTATCATGTAGTCCAGGGAGGTACGTCTCAGGTAATTCACACTGGCATGGACACTGATTGAGTCATATTTGTACATGCCTTGGAGTGACCTGTGTGCTTGTGTTATGTGGCAGATCATAGCGCCCGACAGGCATCTCACCGTGACCTTCTCCTTGTTCAGCCTGGTGAGCGGGACGTCAGTGTACCTGACGATAGAGGCACCTATCACAAGTGTAGCAGGTGTGTTGTTTAGCCTTACGTGCTGTGACTGTTCAGCACACTGGCTTTGTGAGCTATGTGTTGCACGCATTTTGTTCTGGGGTAGCGGTTGCTTGTGTGTCTGCTTTGGAGGTGTCTGCTGCTTAGGCATACTTTTATTTAGAGACTCCGAGTATGTTTTCGTGTGTTTATTTGTTTGGATTGCTGCCGTGGTATGTCTATGTGAGACTGGAATTGTAGTGACTGTGGTTTCCTTCTCCTCCTGACAGGTTTTGCCAGTACTGAGTTGAGAGAGCTTAGCCTGCAGTTTGGCTATATGGTTGCATCTCTCACATGTGTTGGAATTTGTTGGGAGGAGGAGAGGGTTGTCTGTGTACATGAGGCAGTTGTAACATTGCCTCTAGATTCCCAGATTCACCAGCTGGACTGGAGAGGAGATTGACAACTGACCTTTGGACATGCTAGAATAGTATTGGGAATTCCTTTATAATTAACAACAAAAAGGGCCAATGGAGAACAAGGTACTCAAGGTGAGTTTGTGAGGGTGTAGTGCTTTTAATTTGTTAGTGCTGGCATATATAAATGCTTTAGTGAGCAAGTGCCAGGTAAGTCAAATGCAATGTGTTACAGGTAACTTAATTGCATAAATGACAAACACTAACTTTCTGTCAAGTGAAACAAGGACATACGTACAGTAAGCAATGCAGATGTCACTAGAGATCCACAAAGGTGCTGTAAAGCTGCATTTCAGGTGAAATTAGTGTTTCAGGGAAATAACAAGCAAACAAGCATACAAACCAAGCTACATTCAGCATGCATGGATCTAGTCTATGCTACAGCAAACAAGGTGTACCAATTTCAGTAAGAAACAGTTCAAATATGCAGACACTATAAGCCTTAAGCCAGAAATTCCCAGCTCAGACGGGCAGAGTCCAGCCTCTCCTCCCACAAGAGTGCAGACCATGAACCTTTGTAATGTCAAATAACTGGCCTGAAGCCCAAGTGCTTAAACCAAAACTAATACACATTTAGAATAACAGACACTGAGCCCTCAATCAGCAGTTCCCAACTTAGTAGGCTGTATGCTACCTGTCCTGCCACCACAGTAACCCTGACATTTAATGAGACTCACCTCCTGTCATAGTTAGTTGTGTGTTTTGGGGCTGTCAAGCATGGTATGAGGTGTAACCTGGTAGTGCTAGGGTGCTCTTGGGAGTCTTGAACCTGTTGTCTATTACTGCACAGATATCAACATTCTCCATGCAGAGTAGAGGTTGTACTGCATGCATCTTGCGGTTTACATGTCCACCATTGAGTATCATTACTTCCATTTTCTTATCCCCTGTGCTACCTATGTAGGTGGCCTTCTGTTTACAGCCTTACCACCAGAATGCAAAGATGTGCAGACATTACACTATGTAATTAATAGGGGTGTACCAAACAATACAATGACAATCATACTGTTAATGCATCAGGCATGCTGGGATATACCCACAATGATATCATTACACTGTACAGTTGACATCATGATAATATTACTACACATCTATGTAGTCACCCTGTGCATCAGCACCATGTTAACCGGTCCTGCATCAATGTTACAAATTGCAGGAGGTGGCACAGTTTCATCATATGCACAGGGTGTGTACTTGGTATGCCTGAGTCTGCCACTGATACAACCAATCGACATGTATGTGTGTGTGTTAGTGAGGGACAACCGTAGAAGATGGGGCAATGTTGATGCAGTGTGTGCGTGTATGTGTTAGCCCTAGGTGTTAGCATTATGCATGTGTGTATGCATGCACACAGTTCCACCTTGTGGCTGCCATATACGGGTGTTTGTGGACAGCCACAGACTGTACCTGCCAGGTCATACAGATCACTGTCTCTGGCCATGGACACGGTACCTGTGCCTAGCAGGGGTGCTACGTACAGTATCAGGTACTAAGCCAGACTGGGTACTGTCATCAGAAGCAGGTGGCTGATGACTGGAGACATGTCCCTGCTGGGACTGTCCAGAGCCACGTGCACGTGGTGTCCTAGGGTGGTCTGATGACATCACAGACTCAGCATTGCTGGGGCTGGTACTGGCACTATGAGAGCGGCCGCGGGTTTGTTGTCATCCGCGATGACTACCAGCTGCTGCTGTTGCTGGCATTCATCCACGTCGATGCCTCAACCGTCCTGCATTGCTCTGGCTCATGGACATGTAGTCGTGGAACAGATCTAATGTGTCCCCCCAACGTCTGTCAATGACCTCGGTGAAATTACAGATGGCAGCCGCAACATCACGCATAGTGTCATTCATAGCAGTGCGATGTGCTCTCAGCTCACTCAGACCCTGTCTGGTGTACCGTTCCATATGTGACTGTGCCTGCATTACAGCCCGGAACATAGCTGAGGTTAAAAGACCTCTGTGGGCATGTCTGACAGGGGCAGTACGACCACGGATGCTCCCACGAGAACCCCTGGACATCTGCCTGTGTGGTACCATGTCAGGACTCTGGCCATGGCTGCTGTGAGGGGATGCATGTGCCACTGATACCACATTACCCTGGTCAATGCCCACTGTATGCTGTCCATCACCTAGGGATATTGGTGACAATGGATGTATTGGCAGGATGACTGTGCGCATTGATGGGGTTGACAGCTGTGTACTGTCGATTGGCTGACCAACAACGAACCCTGGCACACCTCCCTGTGCCATTTCACAGGTATCATCATTATCACTATTCCCAGCAGCAGATTCAGGTTCCCTGCTGCACACCACCAGAGCAGCACCAGAACCTGTGAGAGGAAGACAGGAAACACAGTTTACAATGTGTACACAATGTTACCACACATGCACACATGCACACATGGGCACATGCACACATGCACACATGCACACATGCACACATGGGCACATGCACACATGCACACATGGGCACATGCACGCAAATGCACACATGCGCACATGCACACATGCACACATGCACACTCCTCAGTACATGAGGTACAAACACACAGACACAAACACACCTGCAATCACACACATAGCAATACCATTTTAGGGTATTATTACTATTATTATCATTAGTATTAAAGGATTGTTATTACACACTCACCAGCATGGATTGGCTGCCTTGCTGTTACACCAGAGGGACCTGCACAAATAAGGCATTTATTGCCAGTGGGCACAACTGTGCCATTTATACTGTGAGTATGATACAGTTCAGTAGTACAACAGTTGGCTTTCACAGGTCTACTGCCGATATTGAGAATATCACTCTTGCACAATAATTACCAGGATAACAGCTACAAACACAGTACACACCTCACACATGCATAAACTACCAGAGTAGAGAACAGTCAACTATAGATATGGCATGTTACCTGCACACTCCAAGTCCTCCTGCTGGGTGGATCCAGCCTCCATTATTACACATGTGTGTGGATGTTGTTGTTGTTGGGCTGGAGCCACAACACTTAGGAGGAGCCCCTCAAGTCTGGTGAGGAGGGGGTGTATAGCCGCCCCACCACCTGTGGCAAGCTGTTGCCTGTGGATATCAGACGCATGCTGACGGACATTTATAATTAAATCACTGCAGTGATGGCGTATCTGCTCATATGTCCAGTTATGCATGCCTATGTCATTTACCCGACGAACAAGGTCTTGCCACAGTGCAGCCCTCTCCTGCTGGTTCTGGCTGGTGCAGGAAAAGAGTGTGGCAAAATACCGCACCAGGCTCTGGTGTATCTCCTCTTCCTCTGCAGCAGAGTACGTGGGGTTGCGCTGGTGCACCATTGCCCTGGAAGGAAAAAAAAAATATGTGAGCAAGTGATATGGCACACATAATACTCTACTGTAGTGATATCACTGAACTGCCATATATAACATCTGTCTGTCTATTGGGGGATACACATGTAAATGACCACATATCAGTCCTCAGCCGACAACTCTGTGACAGTGCCTGGCACACTCCATACAACAAACAAGTATACTCCAGCAGTCGGCACACTGTTTGAGACCCAATGCACAGCCTCACACTGGGGGTTTGTATCAAGGTAATGTATGGGGAACATTGTCAACCCATATAATGCATGCAATGCACAGTACAAATTTCACTGGTAATGCACCGTAGTCTTTGTTGCCATAACCATACCTACACCACAGTCACATACAGGGAACCACAGCACAACATATGGCAATGTAGTATGTTTGTATCCCAATACCTGATACATCTTTCTCTGGCCTCACACCAAGGACACACACTACCATGACAGACACAAAGTCATGCTGAGCAATCACACCATTACAGACCTTGCACACAGTCAGTGGCACACTCATTCCACCTCACATAGTTGGTATTGCAATGAGTACATGTGTGTGTGCATTGTGTCATAGGCAGGTAGTATGCTATTGGGCCTGGGCCTACAGCAGCATACTGTTATGCTACTCTGCCCCTTGGGACACATGTAATGTGATTGTACTTGCTCCTGTCAAACAGTTACACAGGGTGACTCATATGGCATACTATCTATCTGCATAACATTCAACAGGGGTATGTCTGACATCTACTAATGGGGAGCCTTGCTTCTTAATGCTGGGTGGTTTACTCCAGGGTATGGCTTATTTTTGGGTAGGAACCTGTACCTCCACCATGTGCTCTTTACTGTGGTGCCAAGGATGACAGACATAGGTCATTTATGCTGGGGATATTGTGAAGTGTTACCATAGTTGTTGGGATAACTGTTATGGGTGTGACTTAACTATGTATATCCAGCAGTGGTAACCTCTGTGTAGGTAGTTTGAGAGGCACTCTATCTGTGGTTTTGTCAGTCACTCTGCATAGGTAATGTGTTTGAGGGCATTATCACTGTTTGTTAGGTATGACTGTGTCCTTCTCCCTTTCTGTAGTTGTCATGGGAGGTACATACCATGTAGGACATTGTGAGGTGTAGAGGGGTACAGTGACCTATATTTCACTAGCTGACACACCATTTCTGCTGACATGTACCATGTACAGGTATTACAAGACTGGTGTGCCACTGTGAATATCAAAGGGGAGGCTATTGTACACTTGTTTCCCATGTTCCCTCCTGACACATCCAGTAGTAGGCAGGCTACCACATATGTGGTGGTTAGTGGTGTAAGTGTTTTGGAATGGGGTATGGTACTCCTGTATCCACACTGGTGTTCAGTCCATGCCTTTGTCACCAGGCACCTGTTGCAATACATCTGCACACATGTGCCTCTCTCAGTATATATATATATATATATATATATATATATATATATATATATATATAGTGAGAGAGAGAGAGAGAGAGAGAGAGATATTCATATATATATATATACATATCTGTAGGCATTCATATCTGTCTGTATATGTGTATGTATCTATATATATCTATATATGTATGTGTCTATTACATAATATATGTATATACATATTCTATCCATCTATATATGTTCATAGGTTCATAGGTTCATAGGTAGGTACTAGGCTATCGGCCCTAGGGCCCATACAAGCCTAGCCAATAAATGTACCCTGGCTTTCGCCACCCAAGAAAAGTATTTTCCTATGCCCCTGTCGAGCAGAGCCACAGAAGTGATCCCCAGGGTGAATTTCCCATTTCCCATCCAATCATCAAGATCTTTCTTGAAGAGTGCTAATGAGGAGCTCTGTTTGACATAGATAGGTAGTCTGTTCTAGAGTATGGGAAGTCTCTGGGACAGAACTCTATCCCTCCAGCATGTTCTGTTTATTGAGGTGACAAGGTTAAGGTCCCTAGAGCATGTAGCTCAGAGAGATTGGGATTTCTTTAAGTGGAGCATGTCCAACAGCTCTGGGTTTGACATAGCTTTGTATGTTAGGCAGAGATCACCCCTGAGTAGGCGATATGCCATGGAGTCCAGCTGTAGTTTTTTGAGACGGTCTGCATAGGGCATCTGTTTGAGGCCAGTAATCCTCTTTGTGAGGTATTTCTGTGGTCTTTCCAGTTGTTGTAGTTGTCTTGTGAGGTACATACCAAAAGGGGCGTTGTACTCTATAATGGGTCTAATAAGTAATGAGTAGAGGGGAACAATGACCTCTTTTTTCTGGATGGGAATCCTTTTGTGATGAGATGAGCCACGTAGAAGGATTTCCCGACCACTGTGGTGATGTGATTATCAAAGGAGAGACTACTGTCCACCTGTGTCCCAAGGTCTCTTATCACATTACCGGCATTAAGTAGACTACCAGCTATGTGGTAGTTCATGGGTACAGAGTTTTTACCAAAGGGGATGACAATACACTTTTTGGCATTGAGCTTCAGGCCATGGCTTTGACACCAGGTATCTGTCTCAGTGAGGCCCTTTTGTAGTTTGCCCACATCGTTAGGAGTTGCGATTATGACTCCCAGTTTGCAGTCATCTGCAAACTTTGTTAGCCAAAGACCTTTTGTGTTGGCCTGCACTTCAGAGAAGTAGATACCAAACAGGAGAGTACCCAGGACTGAACCCTATGGTACTCCACTTGTCATTGGTCTGATGTCGGATTTGGAATATGCTACTTTCACAGTGTGGGTTCTGTCCGTGAGCCAGTTGGCAACCCATCTTATGACATAGGGATTTATACCTAGTTTAGTGAGTCTATCTATAATTCCAGAGTGGGGGATGGTGTTGAAAGCCTTGACGAGATCTACATAAGCTGTGTGAACCATTTTACCATCATCTATGGCTTTGGTGACTGCTTCAAAGAAGTCAATCAGGTTTAGGAAACATGATCTGCCTTTTACAAATCCAAACTGAGTAGGGTCCAGAGTTTGGAGATTACCAATGTCTTTGTTTATGAGTTCCATGATGATATGTTCCATGGCCTTGCAGACCAGGCTCGTCAGGCTAATGGGGCGGTAGTTACCGGGGTCCGTCGTGGCTCACCCTTTGTGGAGTGGGATAAGTGTCGCGGTGCGCCATTCAGTGGGTACAAAGCCTGAGGTGAGGCTATGATTGAACATGGTACTTAGGTAGGGTGCCAATTCATTCAGTAGTTTGTGTAGAACGCAGCCTGGGATATTGTCAGGTCCCATGGATGTTATGTTCTTGGCTTTGGAGAGTGTGTTTTTTACCTGTGCAGCTGTGATTATAGGAACTTTGCATTCTTCTGGTATAGAGATGGGCCCTCTAGGGGGTGAGAGGGGGGTAAAGTTAGCAGTGAACCTATCTGCCAGGATGTTGGCAATATCAGTTGGCTCTGTATATTTAGTGCCATTATGCTGTAACTCAGAGCAGATCTGAGTGTTCCCATTTAGATTCTTGACATAGCTATAGAATGCTTTGTGGTTGTCTTTAGAGTCAGTGGCAATTTTGTTTTCGTAACTAGCTTTGGAGGATTTTATGAGGGATCTCAGCTTCTTACTGAGGTTGACCAGGGAGTTCCTCCAGTCATGGGATTTTACTTATTTTTGCAACAGTTTCTTTCTTCTGTTGTAGAGTTTGTTTATGGCAGAGGACCACCAGACTGGCTTCCTTTGTCTGGAGGATAACATCTTGGTTCTATTAGGGATAGCATGATCCATGCACTCGTGTAAGTGCTTATACAGTGCATTTGTGTAGGATTCGGCAGTCATACCTCTATTGTCCGTCTGCATGGGTGTCATGAAGTTTGCCACTTCTGTCTTAAGAAGTGTGAAATTGGCTTTTGAGAAGTTTGTTACGATGGTTTCCCTAATTGGGGCTGGGGGTGTGATGTGGATGTCTAGGCTGATTACCTTGTGGTCGGATCTGACCAACAGGGAATTGACCTCTGGTGTGGAACACTGGTTTCCCATGTTGGTGCTGACCAATTCTAGGATATTGCTGCCCCTGGTAGGGGTGTGAATAAGTTGATCCAAGGCATTGGTATTTATGAATTCTAGAAAACGATGAGCAAAAGATTTGGTACATGAGTAGTTTTCCCAGTTAATGGTGGGGTAGTTGAAATTGCCCATTATTAGGGTGTTGGGTTGTACCCTAATACTTTCCAGTGTATCAAGAAATGAGGGGTGTGAATCCTGGGGCATGGTGGGGGGTCTGTAGCAAGCTACAATTTGGATTGCGGTCTTGCCCAGAGTTGGTTGCACTTGGATAATCTCAGATGCATTATGCTGTGCAACTAGATTGGAGGTGTGGATATCCTTAATGAATATGGACACACCTCCGCCTTTAGTGCTTCTTTCTGGGTTAGGTAGCCAAAAGGTGTGGTATGAATTGAAGCCTGGTAATGCAGGGGTGCTCTCTGGAGCTTTGAACCAGGTCTCTGTCACTGCACAGATGTCACAGATGTCACCGTTTACGGTGGTGAATTTGTCATTTGAACCTTGCCTGAAAAAGGCACTATAGGGGTGGCAAGAGTCTTAGCCAGTATCCGGAATCCTAAGGGCGACAGGTGCAGGCCATCTCTGGCAAAGCATCGTGGATGGTCGATCATGTCGTCCCAGGCAGACAAATACTGGATCCCCTTATAATGACACCAGAAGCTTAGCCAATTGTTGAAGTCAATCATTTTGTCCTTGTACTGTGGTATCATTCTGGGTCTATCTATTTCTACATCCCTCTCTATCTATGTATACATATATGCATATTATATATAGATACATATATAAATATACAAACATATACATATAATATATATATATATATATATATATATATATATATATATATATATATATATACCTTTTTATTTACACATACGAATACACACACTAACATACTGCTAAACATCCATTACTGTACAACCTACATTGTACATATAGCATCCTTCACATCTTCATATACATATATATATATATATATATATATATATATATATATATATATATATATATACAGACTGCTAACACGTATGGAGGGTTCACAGTATGTAGACTATTACATTATTAGTTTACATTACCTTTGTTTGACACTGCTGTTTGTGATGGCTTGCTGCTGGTTAGCTTGCTGTTCTGTATTGTTTTATTTTCAGCTGTCTGTGTCTCTTTTTCGTTTTTTTTTTTTTCTCTCTCTCTCTCTGTCTCTCGCTACGGTTGTTGCAATGAAAGTATTGCATGTGTGGACTGGGAGTACAGGCTGCGTTTGTAGGTATATGCACATGTGCATGTGATGGCCTCTGCACCAATTGTTAGCCAACATTTGCTAATTGCATGCAGCCTGCTGTGTGGTAATTGCAGTTCTCACTGTGATTTCAGGACAGTGCTATAAAATGTTAGGTTAGGTAGGCATAGCCCTTTCAGATTTTCAAGGTGGGGACCATGCTGGTATGCTGTGGACACTGTTGTGCGAGTGTAAAGGTTGGTATGTCTCTCATATTTCAGGCTGTGTTGTAGGCACTGACATGCATGTTGTACTGACACCTGACTATTGCTTCCTCCAGTTTATTCTTCTCAGTGTGTATGTTAACTGACACCTAATAATATTAATACTATTTAAATGGGAGTATGTGCTTTCCTGTGGGACTTGTGGAGTAACTGGTTTACAGCAGTGGCTCTTGCAATTTGTTGCTATGGCTTCACTATTTGGCCTTTACATTCACTCCTTGAATGCCTGCTAGGTGTCTTTACTGGAATGTGTTGCTATGGCTTTCCTATTTTCCATTCACATTCACTCCTTGTAATGCTTGCTATATTTCTTTCAGCAGCAATTCCTTATATGTTTGTTGTGGTTTGGTGGTACTGCATGCAGTCTGGTCTGGCCAAGGTGTGGGGCATGACACCTACAAGGGTATTTTATTTTGCTGCTGAGCAGTAGTGGCGTCTTGTACTTTGTACTAACAGTTATGGATAGCAGGCACATGCAGTGCTTGTAAACTGCTATACTGTCCTTCTGTTATTAGTTGGATACCTCCTTTGATATTTGTGGGTTGTACACCTACATGTGGGTGTGCTTGTGGAAGCTATTCTACAGCTATTCACAGAGTGTGTGACAGCAGACAGAATGATATGCCTGTGAGTTTGTGACACTTGCAGGCCTCAGATACTCTCAGGTGTATCTTTTATCAGCCTCAGGGAATGGTTCATATCAGTGGGATACACCCGTGATATATTTCAGATATTCTGCAGTTGTGACTGTGGGGTATTTTAAGCATATGTATTACTACACCATTTCTGACATGCAAGTAGTGCATACTTTCAGTAGTTGACAGTTACCATTAAGTGGGATAAAACACCTTTCTACCTACTGTTAGTACATTTCACAGGGAGTCAGTGGGGAACAGTTAACATTTGTTTTCAAATCAGGGACATCCCTGTAAATCAGTCACAGTTGCAAGGTCTGGACTCTTACCTGTTCAAATATGGCAGTGTTTATTGCTCTGATAGTGTGTGTGGTTTGCAAGATGCTACTGTCACATTATTACCTACTAGCTACCGACTAGCATGGCTGTTTCTCTTCTCACACTAATGTTATACAAATCCATAAGAATTGCCAGTAAAGATACAAGAAAAGCTTTGTGTAATAGCCTTCCTATATTCCCTTTACATTCAGTCCTACTATTTCATGATATATTGCTTTCAGCACAAAGTTCTTGTATATCAGTCATGGCTTAGTGGTAAGTCATGTAGACTAATGTTTCCAAGGTCCTGGGTTCGAGACTGACAGAGGAATTTCATTTTGCTGCTGAGCAGACTACAGGCCTTGTCATTCAGAGTGACTAAGGCACTTTTAAGCAGTTGTAAGCGGGTTAGCGCTGGTTTGCGCGGTGCTCACGCATGCGCTGTGGTGCTTAGCTTTGCGCACACACTTAGCTAAGCACACACAAGCGCACACCTGCTTACAACTGCTTAAAAGTGCTTACTCCCACGCACACCTGCGCTAATTTCTTTGAAAGAAAAGAAAATGGGGAGATAGGACAGTGGTGAAAAAGGGGGCACAAAGAGGGTAGGACAGTAGGAAAACAAGCTCGGGATTTGCAGGAAGGATGTAGGAAAGGCCCACAGCTGTGCATATGTCTGTAATTTTGTGTGAAATTTGAAACCTTCCACCCCTGAGAGAGGGGTGAGGACAACAAAATATGTTGTACATCCAATTGTAATTGCCACTTCACATGTCCAGCAGACATGTCTGCAAAATGGGCAGCTATGTATGGGGTGTAATTTTTTTGCGGGAACAGAGTGCCCTTTTTTTATTTTTTTTCAGGTGAGAGTGGAATGTGAGGTACAGGAAGTAGGTATATTTGGGGAGGTAGGTAGGGGAGGTTAACAGACAAGACAAACAAGACGCATACAGGGGCGGAGTATGACACATGTGGGGGGAGCACAATTGACGGGGATGGATGTTGGGATATCGTGAGCCCATGAGCCCACAGATGGCAACAGTGGAACTGAGATCCCCACCCATGGGCAGTTGCCACTGTGCCTTCACAGCCCAGGACAGGGCTGTGCTGGGGACTGTGTAGGATGGGCAGCAGGGACACCCATGAGTTGTGCCACCCGAGCCTCAAGCTGGCGTAGGGGTTCAAGCATAGAATGCATGATCTCGCTACGCACCACAGACCGGACACTTTGGAGGGTGAGTGGATGATCTCCTCCGGCCATGCTTGCAGAGGGGGGATGAGCCCCATCCCCTGCAGCGCTTCCACCCGAAGGTGGCACAGGGCCACTGGAGGAGGTTCCGGCCTGGGCACCAGTGCCAGGTGCACTCGCAAGCTGAGGTGGGAGAGGTGGGTCCGCTGGTACCCGCCTTCCCTGTTGTCCTATGTTTAGAAATATTTTATGACATTTTGGGTTAGTAACAAACAATACCATTCAAAATTAGTTGTAACAGCATGCATCAGTATTCCCATTAACCAAACACCCATGAATTCCAAGCATTGAACAGCAAGCATAACACATGCATATTTTGAACAACAGTACACAATCCAGAAGCATGCAGGGTTGATTGATGGCAACAGGCCATCAGGTTTGGATATGTGAACAGGACACATGCAGCAACGTACATGCAAATATGTTTGAACCAACAGGACAAATGTCCATAGGAATTAATTGTGAATACACATACCCAGTTTGTTGTGGAATGGCATTATTTGTGAATATAGGGTAGGGTGAAGAAATATTTCATTAACAACTTCAACTACCTATACATATGCTGTACATCTCTAGTAGCTGCAGATATATATATATATATATATATATATATATATATATATATATATATATATATATATACACCCTACAGGTCTTAGTACAGTTTCCTATATGTAACCTTAGGAATGTTGGTGATGGGACTGTTACTGCTACATTAATATGCATTGCATTTTTATTCATACACATTCATATCTGGCTATGTTCAGGTACAGCATCCTGCTACATTTCATTTATATGGCTCTAGACAACTGTGGATGTTCATTATTTCATACAACCATACTATCTCCATATTGCAAGGGTACAGCAACATATCCAAATTGTGGGACAGACACATTCCAGCTTCAGTACTTTATTTCAAACATTTCACTTTTTGGTTGTGGCTGCCTCATTCATTTCATTATGTACTGACTGCAGTATACTTTATTCAGAAGATATAACAGCTTTCTTGGTCGATTCATACCTCTTTCTCACACTCTCACTTGTTTTATTTTTACAATTCAAGATGGTACTTTATTCTAGGCGTTATTAACATGTCATACTTGATTACAACAATCCTTTCCAACAGACTCACTTGTTTCATATGGCAGATTTTCTAAGGGGATGTATTTGACACATGTCTATTGTCTTTAGCTTGTTTACCACTGATTTTCAGGCTGCAGCAGGTTATCTGATATTGCACTTTAGGTGGGTAATCACTATTTCAGACTTGTTTAATTTTTATTTCTGGATTACGGGCTGCATCACTTATTTAATCATACATTACTAGCAGAATCTTTCTTCTAGTGTTATTTGAACTTTATTAATATGTAACTACAGTGAACTCTTTTACAAGCTGTCTCACTTATACTGTATAATAATTACAGAAATATAATTACTAACCTGCCTGGTGGCGCAACCACTCCAGCCTATCACCATAGGCTCACCAATTCGCAGAACGCACACCTGCAGCTGTAATATAAATGAAGTAATATTGGAACATACATCTCCATAATATCAGCTAGGATAATTCCTTACATATATAATTACATGGATACTTAGTAGTGGGGCGTTGGGCATTTGCCAGGCCTCCTGGATCCAATGGTTCAGTTGGTCCTGCTTCCATCTCTTCAGGTCCACATGGTGGTGATGGACCTGTTCACCAGTCCTTGGTATGCCTGTGGCACTGGTGAGATCATGTGCCAACCGGTACCACGCCTCTGCCTTATAGGCACCACACAGAACCTGGCCCTGCATGAGTTGAGCCTCATGATCATGGACTAGGAGCCAAATCATGTATTTGGACTCCTCAACACCCCACCTCTGTGCTCGGAAGTGACTACCCTCTCCTACACCTGCCATCCTGACTGCAAATAGGTTCCACAATCAGTTATGCTGTGTATTCCCGCCTATGGGGCTTATATATGCCGTTTTTCCTGCACTTATCTGTGATTGGCCATTTTGGAATTGTATCAGCTTTACAAAACCTGCTTTGTCATGCTTCTATTTCCATTCATTCCTATATATATGCTAATACTGCATTTTTCAGTACAGCTGTCATGGCTTAGTGGTTCAGTACTTTGACTATGATGCAGAGTATCTTGGGTTCAAGCCTGGGCATTGTTTTTTTTTTATTTTACTACTGTCTAGACAGGCTAGAAGGTGTGACTGTTTAAAGGCGACTTTGATACAGGTTGCTCAATGTTGCCCGCCGGTAAGCCAGTTGGCGCTCTGCGCAGCTCCGCACAAATGGGTTACGCTGGTTAACATGTTATTTGGCTATGAGCACGCATATTACGCTGTGAGAAATGTTGCACAACTACGGGCACACTGTTTCAGCGTGTTAAAGCGCTGCTCAACTCCGGGCACGCATATTACACCTGTTAAACCACTGGTCACCTACGGGCAAACATACTCAGCTTGCTAGAGCACTGCTCAGCTATGGGCACTTATAAACTATTTTATTTTTTTATTGTGTCAGATTTCTTCATAAAAACATGGTCCATTTCATTGCATTTTACTTAAATTATAATTGTATATATATACATATATGTCAGGGGATTGTTTCGTGCTTATTTCACTAAAAATAAAAAATGATGTTGTTGGGGCTCGAACCGTGACTACCTCCTCTTTGGCCGACGTCTCTACCACTACGGTATTGCTACTTGGCTTATTTTGCATATTTAGATCTTATATGCTTTTTCAATAACTGCTAACTGTGGCTGAGCGAAGGGCACACCCGCGCAAACAGGCGCAATTACGGGCAAACATTTTTGAAATTAAAAAAAAAATAAACTGTTCATTTTTACGTTTTACATTTCAGTTGGGTTAATAGTCTGTGGGGGCATGTGTGCTGTTGTGTTTCATGACATTTCCGCGGACTCACTCGTGGGAGTTTCCTTTTGAGACTGTGATTCTTCTGGGGGCATGTCCCTTTGCAGGACTCGCCATGCGGACACGCCCCCTACATTGCTACACGGACCGTGTTAGCCTAGGTTGTGATTCAGCATGCCCTCATGAATATGCATGGCATGCTGACATCACCCCATTTAACTGCAGCCTCCGTGTAAGACTTGCTAACTCTTACACGGAGGCTTCGTGAATCCTGCCTGATATATTGTACACCAGGCAGGAGAGAAACACATTTATTCCAGTAATCAGGGAATGTCTAGAAGCAGGTGTGAGATTCAAGCTGCTGTATCCAGCTGTCTTCAGAATATTTTTCCTAGAGGACCAATGTCATTTTTTAATGCAGAACAGGCTAAGGAGAAAATATAAAAGCTTGTCTAATAAAAAGTAAGACATCAAGCAGAAGGGACTCTGCTTCTTGTTCTTCTGATAATAAAGTACACAGAGAGACTTTGCCAATGGAAACTTTTCCACTGTTCCAAAGGAAAATGCCTGAGAGACAAAGAAAAGCATAGGAATTGACTATGAGAATCAGAAGTACTTTGGAATTTCAATGGAATCTGGAGTTGAGAGATGGAGATGAACAGAAATAAGACAAGTAGCATGGAATTACTGAATAAATGTGAGACTGCAATGTATCAATCACATTTATAAAATACAACTGTACAAGAACAAATGGAAAGAGTGGACATTTTTTTGATTTTGTTAAACTTGTGGAGAACTGAAAAGCATTTGCCTCACTTCATATCATTAATGTCTAGAAATACATTAAGGGGGGAGAAGAAGGAAAATGGTAACTGCAAGTAAAACAATTTATGTTCTTTACAATATTTCTATTAAACTTTTCACAATATAAATTGCATGTTTTACTTTAAAGTATTTTTTTGTTCTTGTATGTGGTAAAGTTACTAAACAGATGCCTTTTTCTTTTCATCTTCTTCGCTTTCTTTTTTTTCTTTCTTCTTTTTAGTATTATGAAATGTAGGCATTGCAGTGTAAAAAGAGAAGAAAGGCTAGACAAAAGCATGCTTTGGGTTAATAGGCTGCAATCATGAGTTGTTGAGGTAGGGATAGAGTGCAAAAGTACACAGATCATAATATATGCAGTGCTGAGATGTTTTCTCTTACTTTTGCATAGGCAAATGTCTGGAGTAAAACCATTGTCTTAATCTAATGACACATTTTAAGTGGAAACAAGTAAATATGAGTATACTGAATATAATGAAAAGCGTTCCTTTATCAATAAATTCCAGGCATTTTTTTCTCTTACTTTTCTGTGGAGCCAATCTGATAATAGGGCAATAAAAAGCCATAAACACTGGTTTCTTCAAGTCTAAAAGTTAATATTTTCTGAAAGCATGCAAGCTGTTTTCACATCTGGGAGGGGAACAAAGATAAAAAATAAACAGACACCAACTAGTGTAAGTAGAAACATAGGCAGTAACATGCGTCTTAGCATGGATAGGCTCAATTTTAGGTTAGTTAATGCCTGTCTTAGCAGCTGTCTATTCGAGATAAATGTTCCTATTAGGAGAGTTAAACTAGTCATGTGTCTTTTATTGTTAACCGGTTATGCAAGTTTGTTTTTTTTTGAAGATTTCCATTAAAACAAAAATTCTTTTAAAAATATGGCATAGGCTCCAATTCTAATAACAAGAAAAACTGTATAAGTTGCCAATATTAGTGGGTGCATATATCACAAAAGCTGGAAATAGACATTTAAAATGCTGCCAAATATAATAGGTAGGAATAATAGCTTCTTAACATAATGGCAATACTTTCCATATTATTTTGGAATGTGAATAGTCTCACAGGTATTAACAAAAATGAAAGAATATTTAATTATATTAAGAAATGCAGAGTGCAGATAGTAATGCTACAAGAAACACATTTGGAAAGGACTGAGCATTTAAATGTGATAAAGAAAGGATTTTAGGATGGATATTCAGCAGAATATCAGGGACAAAGGAAAGGAAGAATACTTATATTAATTGCTAGAGGAGCTTCAATAGTGATAGAATAGTGATAGAAGAAAAAAGATAGTAATGGCAGGTTTCTGGTAGTAAGGGACTACTGGCAAGAGATGAAGATTATGCTGGCATGTATTTATATTCCACCTAAAACTGCTGTTACGGAGCTTGAACAAAATTGGGGAGAACTAATCAGCTTTTAGCAGTGAATATTACTTATAGGCAGGGCCTGTAATTTAATTTGCAACAATTGGAATTTACCTTGTGGGTTTAGAAGCAAACATATAACAAAAGAGGTTAAATTTCTGAAGAAATTTGTGAAAATGTTTGGTATAAAGGATGTGTATTCAGTAGTAGGAACTCAGAGAGATAATTTACATATTATTCCCCAAGATACTGTACTAGACTAAACAGGAATTATATTTCACAGGAACATGAAATCCTGGACACACATACAATAACTATTTCAGATCATGCACCAACAATTACTAAGTTAAAAATACAGTATAATGAAGTAAAAATGAGTCACTGGCACTTCCCCACCTACCTGTTAAAAAGAGAGAAATTTACAGAATGTGAAGTGAAAATTATTCAGGAGTTATTAGGGAAGATAGAAAGTACACCAGAAGTTATAGCTAGTGAGTGGGATAAAATGAACGGGGAGTTTAAAATAGTTTAGAAATAAAAGAGACCTGGTAAGAAGTAGATGGGCTGGCTAAGGTTAAATTATTGCAGAATGGGGGACTCTCACAGAACAGGAGAGGCACAATTGCAGAGTACTAAAATGAAAATAATGGAGTACCTGGAAAATATGCATGAGTTCAGAAAGACTGATTTTTTTTTATAATAACTCTAGCGCACAAAAACCTTTGGTACAACTTAGGCAACAGAAAGTAAAAAGGATTGCTGACAAACTTAGGGAGCCTATAACAAGAAAAATTACCAGAGATCCTGTGGAGGTATTAGAATTATTTCAGAAACTTTATGAAAATATCTATAAAGCAGAAATGTGGAAAAATCAAGAAAAAGTACAGATGGAAATATTTATGGACAACGTAAATATGCCAAGATTAGAAATAGATGAGGTGCAACAATTAACATTTAAGATTGGAGGAGATAAGATAAAAATGGTGATGTATAATCCATCTACAGGAAAAAGTCTCCAGGAATAAATGGTATTTAGGTGGAAGTTTGGAAGCTAGGATAGAAGAAAGTTATAAAGATCTGGAAGATTTTGTTTAACAGTATTTTAAAACATGGGGAACATCAATATCATGGAAAAATGATGTGGTGACTATAATACCTAAAGATGGTAAAGACCCATCAGATCCAGCTTCATATATTACCATTTTCATTTTAAACCACGGTTATAAAGTGCTTATGCCAATAATGGCTACAAGAATGACAAATGTGATGCCAAAATTGATGGATATGGATCAATGTGGTTTTGTGGATGGGAGGCAAACATTTGACAATATTAATAGAACAATGATGATCCAGAGGGAAGCAGAATGTAAGAAAATACTGCTGTTGTTGGTGAGTCTTGATGCAGAGAAAGCATATGACAGAGTAACCTGGGATTTCATGAGTTGAGCAATGGAAGCATTTGCATTTCCTGATACAAGAATAAGATTAATTATAAGGATATATGAGGGATCAGAGGCAAAAATCAAAGTGGGGGGGGTTCCTCTCTGATAAACTGTGTCTGAACAGAGGAACTAGGCAGGGGTGTCCTCTTTCCACTTTGTTAGTATCATTATACTTATAACCCTTGGCAAAGATAATAAGGGACTCAGAAATTCAAGGATACAATTGGTATGGTGTTCAAGACAAGTTGGCTTTATTTGCATATGACATTATTTTGTGCCTGATGGAACTAGAAAAGGACATCTCAGTGTTGTGGATCATCTTGAGACAGTTATGGCTTCCTTCTGGGGAGATATAAAATGAATGAAGATAAAACAAAGGATATAGGTATAAACTATGTACCCACGCAAGAATTGGTTCAGAAATACCCTTACTTATGGGGATGTGATAAAATTAAGTATTTAGGAGTATTGATGAAAAGGTTTCTGTTATGGCAGCTAATGATATGTGAGAAAAGACTAATCAAAAGATAATACAAAAGCTGAGAAACTGAAAGCTCTTGCCTATAAATATGGATAGCAAGATACAAGCAGTAAAAATGTTTTTAGTCCTTTTAGTTTTTTACATAAGTCAGGCATATTTTATCAACCAGAGGAGAAGCTGTGGATAGCAATTAATAAAGAGTTGGAGGATTTTATCTGGGAGTGGAAGACTGCAGCAGTCAAGTGATCCTCCCAACAGAACAAGAAGATTTAGGATTACTTAATTTGAAAGGATATTTTAGAGCTACACAGTTATGGCTCCTTACACATAATACAAGTTGAAAGCTACAATTTAAAGTAGAAATGGATGATGATGAAGCAGAGGGTAATTCAAGAAATAAGGACAGAGTGGGATTTGGATGCAGATCCTCAAGACAAATAGCAGTCATACAGTCATTGGGGTCTGAATGGTGAGATGAAAAGTCAACAAGCAAAGGAGAGTAGTAGTGCTGAACTGGAATTCATCCTCGAGCCTTGGTGAGTACCTTCATGAGGTGAACCCCATTTTTCACAAAATCTCACCAAGGTGACACTGATATATAGACTGTATTTTATAGCATATGTCATGGACAGAAGTAAGTCAAAAACAAAAAAAAAGATTGCTGGGTGCACAAGACCCAGGATAAAAAGTGGCTAACCCTGGTAGGTGCACTGGTGCCAGGACTGGAAACAATGACAGCGTAGAATCCATGCTAGGCCCAGGGAGAGGATGCCCTGGGAAGTTATGGAATGCCTGCAAAGTGAAGGATTTAATGTGGTAGGTCTAATCCAAACTACATCACAGCATGATGGAGTGAGTCCCCAAAGTAAGGAGAAGCAGGAAGATCAGGAGACATCTGAAGAAGGAATATGGACATGGGAAAGAAAAGAGATTTAATATGGTATAATGTTTATGCAAACGAGAAAGCAAAACTAACCAATACAAAAAGAGCAGCACCAAAGATATTTAAAAAGAAATGTAGACAAAGGAATCCAGATATGGAAAACTTTACAATACAAAAAATAAGAAGACAAAGAGGAAAAGTAGAAAAGGAGATTAGTAATGGAGAAGTTAAAGAAATAGAAGTTGAGGTTATGGAGCACCTGCAAAGTGAAGGATTCAGTGCAAAAAATCTAATGCAGAAAGCAGCACAACACAATAGAGCAATGAATATCCAAATTAAGGGGAAACCAGTGGAACAGGAAGCAACTGGTCAGGTACCATATCAAGATATTTTGGAGTCTTCCACAGGAAACCAGTATAAATGTCCCATTGAAGCTAGACAGCAAGGGAAGGAACATGAAAATGTGGAAACTCGATGCAGTCACTGTTAAGTTGTGATAGGCCAGTGAGTTCCCATATGACAGAGCAATGGATGGCACAGGATAAAATTGAAGAGAATGTGTCACAGGAAGATGCTATAGTACTTTCTATAGAATGCCCACAGGAAATGGAAAACAAGCAATGTGCCCTCAGTTTGGAAGAAAATGAGCCAAGAGAAGAGTTGCATGATTTAATAGACATAGATATATTAAGATCAATGAAAGAAATAGACTGCAGAAGGTCAATAAAACCCCAAAAGTCAGAGGTCTGATAAAACAAATGAACACAGTAATTAGGACTGTCCATAGAGATCCATGCGATATAACAGAAGTAAACAGGATATATTACTGTGCAGCTAAATTAATAACTGATAAAAGTTTTACCACAAGAACACAGAGTAGTGAGGGAAAGGAAGGGGGGAAATCGAATACCATCATGGAAGTACAGAGTATAGAGAAAACTATAGTGCCATTTGGTCTTGATAAATGTGCAAAAGCAATATTTAAACCTTTAAAGCAGGAACACTGCAGCACCAGGAAAACATCAAGTTGGGACAACAATGTAATATAAAAGAACTTGAGCAAGAGGGAGTGTAAAAATACTTGGGAAATGATGAAGGATCAGCAATAAAACATGAACAAATGCGAATAAAACTTAATAAGGAACACTTTAGAAGACTTAAATTAATCCTGAAAACAGCATTGACATCTAGGAACAAAATCCAAGCTATAAACCAATTTGCTCTTCCTGTCCTAACTTACAGTTCTGGAATGATTGATTGGCCCCAAAACGTATTGGATAGATTAGATATTAAAACAAGAAGGATGCTTCATGCTCACCAAATAATCTATAAAAATCAGTGCATACCAAGATTATATATTCCCCATTCCGGGGGAGGGATGGGCCTCCTTGAAATTGATTACATGTATAGATCTGAAATTGTGGGACTCCGTACATATCTGCTGACCTCACAAGACCCAAACACAGTGAAAGTGTTGAAACATGAGGAAATTAATTCTAAGATTACTTCTCTGTTTAACCTAGCAGAAGTATATTGGCATCAAGCAGGAATGGAAATCAAACCAGGAGTAGATAAAAATCAGGCAGCAACTGAATGTGCAAAAAAACAAAAGAAAGAATATAAGGTGAAGGACCAGATGAAAAGGCAAGAAATGTGGAAAATGCATAAATATAGATGCAAGTATATAAAACGTCTGGAAGAACCTCGTGTTGATCAGGAATGAAAGTAGGAATGGTTAAGGAGAAGTGAATTCAAACCAAGAGATGAAAGGTTAATATTGATGGCCCAAGATAGTGGGCTACGTACACGCTGGTTTACAAAGTCCATTGAACATGTGGGAGAAACAGACAAATGTAGGTTTTGTAAAACTGAATTGGAAGCAGTCGCACACCTTGTTACTGGTTGTGGCATACTAATGGCAGAACGACCATATACTGAAAGCCATAATAATGTGGCAAGACTGTTGCACTGGGGATTGTGCCAACATTATGGTATTGAAGTGGCTGAAAAACACTGGAAACATGAGCCACAAAGCATCATAAAAAATGATGAAGTCTACATCACATGGGGTCATCCATTATCAACAGTTCAAAAGACAGATGCTAGAAAACTGAATATAGTAGTCCAAGAAAAGAAGACAAAAATAGCACTGATCATTGAAATCGCTACACCCAGTGACTACAGTGTCCTGCATACAGAGAGACACAAAGTTATAAAATACCAGGATCTGCAGGCAGAAATGAGAGCAATGTGGAAGAAGGATACCCAGATAATTTCAATAGTAGTAGGGGCAACAAGTCTTATAAAAAGAGTCTATAATCATATTTAGATATGTTACCAATACATGTAACTCCATGCAAACTGCAGAAGGAGTCATTACTGGGCACGTTGCAGGTGCTGTGAAGAGAACGTTTGGCTGACATCAACGGGTGAGAGAAAACTGATTTCATGAACTTTAATCATACTTTGACTTAGGAATGGGGTCCATTCCCATCATGGTATTAGAAACTCAAAAGATTTGGAGAAATTAAAAGAGCAAAACAGTATAAAGTAGCAGAAAGCATACTAAGAACTAAGCCAACATGTGAATGGAGAAAGGAGATTCTGCTGATAAGGGTGACAGCAATTAAGGGTACAGAGAATATGCAAAAGGTGGCTGGAATTTCTGGTGTAAGCTGGCAAAGGAGACAAGGTATTGGGGACAAATAATCAGAGAGTGACTGGTAACAGAAAGAGAAGAGATCAAGAAGACATTTGGATTGCAGGCTAGAGATTGCCTTATGTGTCGGAGACTGATAGAGTATAAATAAAGAGAAAGGGATTAGGAAATCCTAAATGAAAGACCTGCACTGGTTAAGTTTTTAATTGAATCTAGAACAGAAGCTATTGTTAAAAAAAGGGATAAGTAGTAGTACATATAAAATATTGTATAACAACTATAGAAATCAGAGGATGTCAGAAAAGATTGGGAAGAGAAATTAGATAAGCAAGTCACAAAGAAGAAATAGGAGGACATACGTATGGCTCCCAAATATGAAAAAAAAAACTAGAAGATTTAGGATTTTTCCTTGAAATGTTTGCATAGATACTTTTATAGCACAAGCAAAGTCGATTCTTGGAGGTGTAATGGGGAAGAAAGAGGTACCTGGGAGCATATTATTTTGGAGTGTAATGAGTTGGCAGACTTTAAAAAGTCCCTACAAAGTACACTTTCAGGAATACTCGGTGAGCAAATAAGTGTAAATAAGAAAATTATTTTTTGAGCTAGGATACAGGATCTGAATTGTCTAAACATAGTACGGCCTCGGTTAAGTTTAATTCTGGTGACTGCCAAAAAAAACATTTAAAAGAAAATGGAATTCAAAGTCTACACCAACTATACTTGAAATAGTGAATATTGTCACAGAGATAAAAGAACGGGAAGTTGGATCTTTAGAAAAGGGTAGGAATAAATTACATAGAAAAAATTGAAATTTTGTGAACAATACATGCATAAAATGTTTTGAAGGAGGAATGAGGTTTAAGAGAAGACAAGAATTGAACAATTTATGTAATGTTGCTCTGGTTTATGGTAAATAAAAATATATTTGATGTATAATGTTTGTAAATGTGAACTTGTTAATATGGTTTGATTACTTTTGCATAAATGTAAGTTTGCCTGTGGCACAAGTGATAATTCAATAAAGGTGTTTAAAAAAGAGAACTTTCATGAGTTCTTACCCATCGTGTTTTTGGTGTAGGATGCCATGCATACTACTGCACATTTTGGCTGTGTTAATGTCATGACCAGGGCTGTAGACTCAAGTATGCACATGTGCAGGATGCTGTGACTGAAACTGTCTCTTCCCTTAAGACAGAGTTCAGGAAAAACATCCTGGACGTCCATTTTCTTGTAGACATGTTCATCATCCAGCCTTCCTAGGACCTGGTTGAGGACTTCCTGAAGAGGAAGCAGGCTCTCACCAACATGAAGGGCCTCTATGAAACTCCTGCTTCCACTTCCAAACACCCTCTGCTAGACCAGGCAAGCCACAGACAGAAAGAATTTTCCCTCAGCATTTGAGGAATTTAAGCATTATAACATCTTGCTCCATCTGGTGCCAAAGAAGGTGACCAGGATATCAACTCCACTGGCAGGTCAATAACATTCAAAATTATGGTCTGGGGCTGTGTGTGGTGGTTCAGGACACTTTTCAAGTTTGGTCTGGAATGGAGAGCCATCACAAGGGGCCAGTAGGTTCTAGACATAATCTCACTTAGATAATTCCTAGATTTAATGGGTCATCCCACAGAAAGCACTCACTGTGGATTGGTCTATGTCAGTAGAGTTCATAGGATAGTCTAAGGCTCTGCTGCTTAATGTCATAGAAATTGTTCCAGTGCAAGGGGGAGTGCAAGACCTGGACCCATAAGGAAATGGACAACTTTAGTCCCATTTTCAGCCACAATGACTTTAACCAGATATATCTGTATACATGGTTCCAGATGACCCTCCTGCAAGGGATATTGCCCTTGCAAACAGGAAGGTGCATGAATGATCTTTCTGGATATGGTAGGTATTTCTGGCACATCAGCATCTGAATTTAGAGTAGGAGATCCCTTATAGTCCACTCTGGGTGAGCAGGATTTCCAATTCAAAGTGTTTCTGTTTGAGCTTTACTGAGTACTCAGCCTTCATAAAGTTATTTAAGCATTTGCAGGAGAAGCATTTCTTGATATACCATTGCCTGGGTGATTGAAATCTGATAGCTCTATCCACCTATCCAGGGACTCCATGAAGAGGTTCTCCAATGATACAGTCTCTAGGAATGATAATAAAATGTAAGATATCTTCCTTAGCCCTACTGCACATGGAGTCCTTCATTCTGATAGGTTTAACAGTTTTCATTGTCAATCATGCCTTTCCTTAGAGAGGACACAGTAGGGCACAAGCTTAGACTACTGGGTAAGGGCACAGTGCAAGGTCCAGATGCTGACTCTGCTGAGCCTCCTGAGGTTGACTGTAGTCACATTCTTCATAATGTTATTTACATACTTGAAGGTACAGGAATTGCTATGGACTGTGAGGAATAAGTGACTTCAGAGCCATCACATTCACATACATCTTGGTGTTGTACACTTACTGTGAGAGTCTTGGGGTGATAGATCATACTCACCAATTTGTTTGTGGGTTTTCCACTTCCTGCAGCTGAACCTGACAGAGATCCTGCTGATGGATGTTATGGCAGGAGGTTGAAGAGCTTAGTCAAGGTTTCATGTAGTACAGAAGTTGTAAACCTTTCTGGAGAAAGCTGTGAAAACCTTGGAGAGATAGCTGCTCTTAGAGCTTCTTCTTATCCTGTCAGACCACCAGTTTATTGCCTGGTACCTAAACAAGCAAGATGAACATATGGATATAACCCTGGTGCAAGGAAGGATCATCTGACATTAAACCATAGACTTGGGCATTCATTTTCCAGTGATTCACATCCCAGGGAACATGAATGAGCTGGAAAATGCTGCAAGCTAAGTCTAGTTCCATCTTGGAACTCAGGACTGAGGACATGTTTGTTGACAATATTACAGAGGTGAGGCACCCTGTAGATTGACCTGTTTGTCAACTTGGAGAATGAAGTCTGTACTCCTTCTTGCTGTTTCCTTGGTTCTACACTTCATCACATAATTCAGGAAGAAAAGACCAGGTGTCTTCCTTGTTGTCCTTTAGTGACAGAGTAGGGTTTGACTTTTAATTCTGAGGGCCCTAGGAGTACAGAAGACATGCTGATTTTGACAGTCCTGGGGTGGTTCAAAGTCCCAGAAACATTGATAGAATTAGTGCAAGCTATATACAAGGACCCAGTGGCTCAAGTACGAATAGTGTTTGTTCTCACAGAGGGTTCTGAGTGGGAGATGTTGTGCATCAGAGTTCAGCACCAAGCCCACTGTTGTTCATACTGGTGATGGATTATTAACAAACAGGCCGGAGGGGACAGATCAACAAAGTTGCTGTATGCAGATGATATACCATTACAAGTAGACTCTGAACAAGAACTTCATCAAAGAATAGGTGAATGAAATGCAAAACTGAAGGCACATGGGATGAAACTAAGTACAGAGAAGACAGTTGCAATGCAGCAAATGGGGAAATCAGAAGACACTGACAATTGAATTAGAAAGGAAAATAGTGGAACAGGTTAACAATTTCAAGTATCTGGGTAGGGTGACTGAAGAGAAGGGAAGTCTGAATGAGGATGTCAAAGCTAGAATCAGAAGGGCGACAGCCAACTGGTACAGAGTGTCAGGTGTGGAGCACTGCCTCCATCTTGTCTCTCCCTGGGAATCACAGAGTTTCTCTTTGCCCATGCTAATTGCCCATCTTGAGTTGGTCAATTAGTGTCACAGAGAGAAATTCCTATTCAGAGACATGGTGCAGCTGCAGTAAGAAAAGCATCATTAGTGACTCATTACTATGATGTCACTGAACTGAGCACTACTCTGCCAGACTTGGCTTTGTTAGTGCTCTCTCTAGCAGCCCATGAATTGAGTTTGCAAAGGCACCCCTTACATGTGCACACGAGCAAGCACACACACACATATAGAAGCACACATATTCAGACACAGAATCAAATACACACACTCTCCCAGACACACACAAACACATACACACACACACACATACACACACACACTCATTCACAAACAAGCAACCCTACATTTGCTCACATGCATAGAAACACACAACAATACACCTGCCTGCATGCTCCAACACATATTCACATCTAGACTCTCAATTCCCTGCCTAACTCCTTAATGTGACCATACAGGCAGACACAAACTCATACACATACGCAAACACATATACACACACACACACACATACATACACACACACACACACACACACACACACACACACACACACACACACACACACACACACACACACACACACACACTCCTTCATACAGCCTCATTCATGCCCGTACAAACACATATATACACACACACACACACACACACACACCTTCATACAGTCTCATTCATGCCCCTACAAACACGTACACATACACACACACACACACACACACACACACACACACACACACACACACACACACACACACACACACACACCTTCATGCCCCTACAAACACACACACAAACATCCACATGTATACACACACTGACACACTCCCTACCCACACAACTTCACTGGACTTCCATGCACCACAGGTAGCACCATAGGAGTGAATGGGTGATGCATGTCTTATGATGACATTCACTTTTTTCCTCCTAGAGTAAAAATTTACTCTGCTGAGTGATTCTCTGAATCATTTAGCTGAGCAAATCCTGAACTGTGGACATTTGTAGGGGACAGCACATAGCTAATTAGCATTATACAACAACCCCCCATTAATATTCAAAAACGTGTGCGCTGATTGGTCAGCGTGCACATTGTAAATCAGAGTTATAGTAATGGAAAAAGGTCCAGTCACCTGGACTTTTTCCATTACTATAACTCTTTGTTTACAGCAACGGAGAACGCAAGATCTCCGTTGCTTCACACACTGCGAGTTTAACATAGCGAGACAGCTTTAAAAAAAAGCAACGGAGATCTTGCTTTCTCCGTTGCTTTTCTCAAAACTGTCTCACTATGTTAAATGGGTTTAACATAGCAAGACAGCTTTAAAAAAAGCAATGGAGATTCTCCGTTGCTTTTTTAAAGCTGTCTCACTATGTTAAACCCATTTAACATAGCGAAACAGTTTGAAAAACGCAACGGAGATCTTGCTTTCTCCATTGCTTTTGCCCACAGCTCTGATGTACTGCATAAGCATACGCATGCGCAGTACATCAGAACTGCCGCAGAATACCAGACAGCTGTGGAAGGGTAGCAAGGAGGCATTATACAATGCCATTTATTTTTTTCTTAAATAATGTCATTGTATAATAGCAATAACCCACTTCTGGGTGTGGGTAATGCTGGATTTACCCACGGTTGGCTTTGTTTGGCCACTCAGGCTTCACCCTCATGACCAAACCACACCAACCGTGGGTAAATCCAGCATTACCCACACCCAGGCGTGGGTTATTGCTATATTAACTACTCCCCAGACTGCCACATTAGCACATGGTTTTGCCTGTCAGACCACTCCCTGCACTGAGGCTTCCACAAGAGGAAACTTTTGGCAGTAAAGCAGTCTGTGAACTGAAAAGGCTTAACACAATATGGAAACCTTCTAAGATAAGACTTTCACTGATCATGCTAAGCCTTTCTAAATTCTTCAGTATGTCCTTATGAAAATGAGGTGCCCAAATCCACATGATATTCCAGGTGGAACCATGCCACCAATCCATATAAAAGAATAACACTTTCTTGTTTTATACTGTGATGATTTTTCCCTTGCATCACAGTATTTAGCCAAGTGGACCTGTTGCATTAGACCACTAACAAATGACTGGCCTCATTGTTAACCTCCTATGGTGATACTGTCTTTGCTACCATATCTTTACCTGAATAAATCTGATTTGCTATCATCATCTGCATCCAACTTCTTATTCAACATCTTAGCCATTTTATGTTCCTAAAGTCATGCAAAGTCTTTCTTATCTTCTCACTCACTGACCTATTATACGTGCTATGTAAAATGTTTTAAAAATTAAGTTAATCAGGTTAACAGTTTCTTTCTGATCTAGTGCACAATTATCAAGTGAAAGCTGTCTTCTAAATTTAGCTGTCATGACTGTGGGTGTGTACTGGCTTGGTTGCTGTACCCCCATTGTCTTGCAAATATTCTGAAATTCTATACTTATTTTATTTTTTAATTTACATTTGTTGACCGGGATAGTCCGAGTGGATGCATGTCCATTTTCAGCGGAGGCCCGGGGAGAAAAGCTCCAAGGGTAAGCAGATACAGGATTACATAATAACAGCATTACATATTACAAACAGACTATGTACCAGAGATTATATAAGTAAACAAGTCCTCAGCAACGTTTCCATACTCAGAGGAAATAGCTTCCACCCTCTGTTTTTCTCCACTAATTTGAAAAGGAATCATATATACCTTCTTCCAAACATATGGAACCTTATCCTCCTCCTAGGATGTCTTTCCTATAAGGAATTATAAATCAGTTTGTCTCCTCCCAGATCCCTAATATTGCAGTCTAATTCTTATCAGGCTCTACTGCATTATGGATCTCAAATATCTGAAGTTCATTCCGGATCCTTTCTTCTGTGAAAGGACTGAAACCATCCACTAAGTATATTTATTGGCCTGATTTGGTAAAGCTTTATTTGTTGTGAATGATTTTGCAAAACATCCCTGATATTTTGCCTTATATTTTTGCCATGCTTTTGTAAAATGTTTGATTTTCTGGTAAATCACTGAGGATTACAGTCAGTAAATAAAGAAACCACATTAGACTTTCATACTTCCCATTGTCTAGAAAATGCATGTTGATGCAAAACTTGCGGTACTGATAACTTTGTAAGTGCATTAGTGCAATATGTAAAAATGTGTCTGATTTTTGGCAGTTCTCCACCATTTGTTTTGCTTTGTCCCTGATTATTGACTAAGAAGTTCAAAAGTATGGCAGAAGTATTAGTTTATTAGTCATTTGTCCTGCTGCAAATGTCTACCCACTTACATATCTACATCCATTTCTCACTTACCATGCGAGAAAAATTTATAACCAAACTAACTTTTCTCATATAAGCTCTTAGGATCATCTGCCTAAGCTCTTCCCCTACTAAGACATCAACAACAGTTTTGTGTCTGGCTTCAGACAGGGTGGCCTTTCAATATCTGGGATTTTTATGGTACACCATCAACAACAGCTACTCTTTTTCTGCCGCCTAAAGGATGATGCTTATTGCTTTTTGTTTTTTCCTCCACATGTTGTGATTGGGTGTATGCATACAAACTTATACATATTCAACCTTCTACTGTACTGCTGACCTGTGTTCTGTAGCACACTCATAAGGAGAGTTTTCTGAGCCAAAAACTGACCCACATTTTGGGATCTAACATCTATACATGGGTACTCAAAGAGGAGTAGGATTGGTTTAGGCTTATAGCAGCTTCTTGGATTGAGAACCACTGTCATATATGCATATATATGAGAGAACAAGCAATGGAATGGCACTTAAACCAAAATAAAAATGAAGACAAAATGAAGCAGAGCGAAACCAGCATTTGTATAATTCTACTGCCTTAACAGCTGCACAGCACACTGTGGGAGACTAGTTTGGTCTGCATATCCAGGTCAGCAATGTTACATATGATTCTTCAAAATATCTAACAAACTGTATTATATAAGGCAGTCTCCCTAGCCCTAAAAAGCTAAATGGTTAGCCAAAGTAATTTCCATTGGTACAAGTAAATATTGTATTCTCTGAGTACTTTGTAGTAACTTTAGTCAAGGTAAGAACCAACTTTGATGTACAAACTGGGAGTGAGTGCCAGGATTAATAGCACTTTTATCACAGGTGAAAAATGGAAATTGGCATTCACCTCAGTTTCCAAAGGTTCCTTGAAGTGCCATTGTGTTATTCCGCTAAACATGCAGGTTGACAATTTCAGGATACATGCTTCAACATATACATGCATGAAATCATATTACTACTGCAAACGTCTTTAGAAGAAATGCAATCATAAACTGCACTTAAACATCCAAGTTGTACAGTGTTTTTTTTTTTTCTTACAATGGTATTTTGTTATAATACCTCTTTTAACCAATGGAAAAGAAATGATGTATTGTTTTTACTTTCTAGGTACAAGTGTGTATTAAACACTGTATCTAGAATCAATAACTTATTATTCCTAACAAAGGGTTCATGTTGGTCTGAAAGCTGAAGTAGCTGTATTGTAAAATCTCTGTTGGTCCAATAAAAGACATTTCATGACCTCTGTGTTCCAGTGTTTAAGGTCAGTAAACCATTACCGCATTTTTCTCTTCTCTTCTTCTCTCTCTCTCTCTCTCTGTGATGGTGTGAGAAATGCTCAGCTACAGGTGGTCGAGGTGGAATTTTTCAAGCGTCAGTAGCCCAAGGAAAAAAAAAAGGAGGAACAGAACTTTGGAAATAATTGCCAGTGTACTGGCAACAATTCTCTTCTTTTGAGGGACTTCCACCTTATTATAATATATATATATATATATATATATATATATATATATATATATATATATATATATATATATATATATATATATATATATATATATATATATATATATATATATATATATATTCAGGGGTGGGGGGCTTGCCACCTCCCCAAGCATAAAATGACTAGAGTTCATTTTCCCCGCTCTGTGTTTCAAGCATTATTTCTGATGTTTGGGATTGTGGAAATCAGCATTTAATAGCAGAACTTGTGAAAATGTTTTCATTTTGGTTAGGACTGATGCATTAAAAACATATAAACCAACCATCAAGATGGAAACATTGCTAACCGATTGCTTTATCTGTAAAGAAGTAAGTTTAGTGTTCCCATTGCTAAACATAGTTTTCCCCCTCTTGACAGTACCATTTTTAGTCTGGATTGCAGTTTTTGTGGTGTTTCTAATCTCTCATTTGTAAGACTCTAATCTCCATATCCTGTTACTAGTTGATATGGAGGCCAGTTTATATATTTGTGACTGCACATGTTGGAGAGGGGTCTAAAATACATGAAGCAGCTCCTGGGAATATGCTTGCAATTTCTTTATATGTATGATTATTGATATCTCATTGAGAATATTACAAAGTTTGAGTAGAGAAAGAATGGCACGTATTGTTGCAATACCATGGTATAGAGGCCAAAATGGAAGCATTTATATCACATTATCGAATAATGAAAATAGCGAACACTATTTCATCGAACCTAAAATATCTAAACCACATAATATCTTACATTCAGAACAGTGAATTTTTTCCCCCAAGGAAAAAATTTGCTGTTCCGAAACACATACACACAACACAAGCACACCTAAAAAACATCAATACACACACATGCACTTATAATCCTACAACTAACCCTACGCTAAACTATACATACACTACTATCTATCCACTCACCTTAACCCAAACCCTAACCCTAAGGGCCATCACTATCGTACACTCACCTAACCTGCGCCCTAACCCTAACTCGCTTAACCCGCCCCTAACCCTAATTCACCTAACCCACGCCCTAACCCTAACTCACCTAACCTACACCCTAACCCTAACTCACCTAACCCGTGCCCTAATCCTAACAACCACACAATTGCACACTTACCTGAACCTGACCCGTAAATTTCCACCACAGTGCTGAAAATAGCGAAGCCACAGAACCGGCCAACTGAATTCTTTCCCTAGGAAAGAATTAGGTGTTCTGCAGCTTCGCTATTTTCAGCGTTCGCTCAAAATGGGTCGATATTAGAACATTCGAAGTTTTAAAACTTCGATGTTCTGATATAGACCCAAATGGAGCATGGTAAGGTTTCATCTAATAAATAAACAGAAACATTTAAAACAAACCACTAAGTACAGACACAACAGTAAATCAAGAGTGCCAAAAATAATTATTCCACTTTTTAAAATAAAGTTTAATATGCAAGAGAAACAAATGGATTCTAAAAAGCTTATAGTATTCCCACATTTGTGCAAATCACGTGCAGATAATACACATCATGTGTATCTGCAGGGAATACCCTTCAGCAGTAAAGTTCAGGGAATAAAGATGTTTTACTTTATCTGTAGGTTCTATATATTTATTAGTGCTTTACTTTGAAAGTGCACATGAAGCAAAGTCACAGCAAATGGAAATTTGGTGCTTGTTATCTACAGGAGCCATTTACATTTGAAAAGCAGCAGAAATTAGCAAATAAGATAGAAAAAGACACATAAGAGGCGATAAGGAAACCTTGTGCTGATCAAAATGGCAAACTAGAAAACTCCATGAGTAAAATATCAATAAAAAGATACCAAAAGTGGTTGCACATAATAAAAATGGCCTTAAAAACATTTTATAAAATGACTTATGGACTATAATCATGGGGAATGCACAACTAAATATATAATGTAATTGTAAAATAATAGTGTGCACAAATGTTTACAAGACGAAAGTCACAAACTCTTAAAGAAACATTAAGGGTCATAATACTGCAATAAATAGTAGACCCTAAATTTGGGAGCTCTACACTTCGTTGTGCACTTTGTTTTCAGATCTTGAAATATCACAAAAATAAAACTATATTTAGATGGTGATGATCTGTTAGTACATCAGAGCTTCATTAATCAAATGCTTTCAGCTGAGGTCAAGGGACGTAGAAGAAGAAAGAGAAGGCGAGTTTTGGGTTTTTACACATTTTTTTTTCTATGAATTTGTAAAACTTCAGAGGTAGCATATAAAGATCAGGGGTGCAGGGAGCCCTGAAAAAGCAATTATATTTAATTAATTTGGGCTGCTGTGTACAATAACGTTTATTTTTTTATTTTAAGATTATGATTTTGTTGAGTTTAGATACTGCATTTGTAATGTTTTCCAACCTAGCTGAGGGGGGAATTCATAAAGGTTTCCACAAAAAACTTTTTGAATTCAAAGGCAGCTTTAACATGGTGTTTTTGTAAAAAGACATGAAGTACCACGTAGGACTGTCTACATGACCATGCTGTATGCTAACAAGGTAGTTCAGGGGACAGGCATTTGCTGATTACTCATACATGCTCTCTCCCCAGAACTGCTTCCAGCAAGGCATCAACTCACTGGCTTATTCATGGAATCACTTGGCCATTTACATTAGCACAGACAGTCCTATCATGTCACAAAAGTGAACACGGACAAAAGGTTGTTTCCATCCATCGCAGTTGAGGTAACTGTAGGGAGTTTAGTGTTAAGGTAAGATTAGCAGGGGTGTGTATGAGTGCATGAGAGGGGTGTATGAGGGTGTGTGTCTGCCTGGAAGGTAGTTATAGGGCAGTTAGTGAGGGGGTCAGGTAACTGTGTGCATGCTTGTATGAATGGATGAACAGAGGAGAGTGTGAGTGTGATAGGGTAAGTAAGGGGCTGTGTGTATATTTGATGTGTGTGTGAATATAGGTTGGGGTGGCTGTCATACCCCCACACATCCCTAGACTAAAGCATAGGTCTACAACATTGCCTGCGTGGACCACTAGCCTTTAAGGATTACTGCAATATGGGTATGAGGGAACACTAGCTACCAAGAAGTACATAAGACTTGTGCCTTAAAGGTACTTAGACAATACAAGGATCCTGGGGATGGCAGACCACTAGCCACCAGGAATTAGTCTAAACTCATAGGTTCATAGGAGATTACTAGGCGAGCAGCTTAAGGGCCCTTACAAGGGTCTATATAGATGATCAAACTTTCAAAAGTTTGACTGCCATATGGTCAACACCATATGATCGAATTTTTGAAAGTTCGAACGTTTTAACAGAGATCTCCGTACAGTGCAGAATGGGAAGATTTTCCTTTTCTGCACTGTAGTGTGATCTTGGAGTTGGTATACTTAAAGAGCGGGGGTGTGGGGGATACAGGGAGGCTTGCCCCCTTGCTTAAAACATTCAAGTAAGTTATTTGTGTAGTTTATTTTTTTTATTAGATATTCAAACTATTAAAAGTTTGATCATATGGTGTCGATCATATGACAGTCGAACTTTTAAGCATTCGATTATCTAATATAGACTCCCTTACAAGCCTAACCAGTATATCCCAATTTTACCCAATAGGAGCAAGACAATTTTATGGATTTGTGCCTGTACATTGAGTATATTGCAGAATTTCCCCAGCCATAAGGGACATAGGCACTACCCCAGGTGTTGTGTGAATTTGTGATTCCCCAACCATTGATCCAAATTGCATTTGAAGAGGACCAGGGAAGGGCTCTGCTTAATGTGAATAGGAAGCTTCTTCCAAAGAAGGGGCAATCTCTGACACATTTCTCCAGCATGTTTCTTGAGTTGCTCAGTAAGTTTAGATCCCTAGATCAGGTGACCTTCATGCTGTTTGACTTGCGGATGTGTAGCAGCTCCATCAGGGCTGGATTTGTGAGTGCCTTGTAGGTCAGGCATAGCTCACCTCTTAATAGTCTGTAGGAGACAAAGTAAAGGATAGGGCTTTTAGTCTATCCCATTAGTTCATGTTATTTACACCCTGTATTTTCTTTGTGAGTAACCTCTGAGGTCACTCCAACTACTGTAAGTGCCCAGTCAAGTGCATGCCAAACGGCGCACTGTACTCGATTATTGGTCTAATGAGGGCTAAGTACAGCGGGACTATAATTTCCTTGAATCTGGATGCCATACCTTTACTTATAAGTTGTGCTACATAAAAGGATTTCTTCACGACTGTGGACATATGGCAGTCAAAGTTCAGGCTACTATCTATCTGTGTACCTAGATTTCTCACCTCTGAGTCCACTTTAAGGGGCATGCCATTGATGTTGCAATTTGCAGAGGTATTTAACTTCCCAAAGGGTATGATAATGCATTTTTTTTCATTTAGTTTTAGGCCATGTTCTGGCACCAATCCTTTGTCTGAACTAGACCCTCCTGGAGGATATCTACATCTTTGGGTGATTCAATGATTGCTCTCAGCTTGTAGTCATTGGCAAACTTTGTCATCCAGAGGCCTTCCACATTTAGCTTGACTTCAGAGAAGTATATTCTGAACAGGAGTGGTCCCAGTACTGTGCCCTGTAGCACATCACTAATAACTGGCCACTTGCTGGATCTGGATTCACCCACTTTAACCACATGTGCCCTGTCTGTGTGCCAGTTGGCTATCCATATGGTGACATAGGGATTTATGACCTGTTTCATGAGTTTATTTATAATTCCTGAGGGGAATTGTTTCAAATGCCTTGGCCAGGTCAAAGTAGGCAGCATGTACTGTTTTACACTCATCCATGGCCTTAGTGACTTTGTCAAAGAAATCCACCAGATTCAGTAGGCATGACTTGCCCTTGACAAAGCAGAATTGGGTCAGGTTCAATGTTTGGAGGTCTTCTATGGCATTATTTATCTGGTCCATGATTATTCTTTCCATGGCCTTACATATAAGACTAGACAAACGTAATGTTCTGTAAGTTCCTGGGTCAGTAGATGGTCCTGTTTATGTAGAGGGATGACTGTTGCTGTCCTCCACTCTATTGGGACAAAGCCAGTCCAAAGGCTGTGGTTAAATAGAGATCCTAATGGCCCTGTGAAGTCCCGATTTAAGCTGTTTGAGAGACAACCTGGTATATTATCAGGGCCCCATTGAAGTAATGTTTTCAGCTTTAGAGAGTGCAGTGGTAACCTGTTCTTTGATGATAATTGGCAGTGTAGTAGTGCAGGGTATTTTTAGGGGGAGTATCGGGCTGATGGGGAGGTGAAATTTGTGCTGAATTTGTCAGCCAGCAGATTTGCTATGTCTTCTGGCTGAGTATAGATGATGCCATCTACAACTAATTCCGCACATTGTTGGGTGTTGTAGATAAGATTGTGCACATAACTAAACCATGCCTTATGGTTATCCTTAGTTTTGGAGGCTATTTTTACTTCAAAGACTGTTTTCTGAGACTTGATTAGTACCCTGATTCACTTGTTTAGACTAATGAGGGACTTATTTATGTTGTGTACATTCCCTCTTACTTCTGGATTTGGGGGAGCTTGAAAACTAGCTACGCTGTCCCTTAATAGGGGGTAATTTACCTTAGAGAAGTTCTTAAAGTTTTTGGTGTTAGGTGGGGGACTAGTTTTACCTTTATTTCAAGGGAGATCTCTTCGTGATCTGATCCTACTAGTGAGGACATAACACTGGGGGGGGGGGGGTTGCAGCACTCTCCCATATTTGTGAGTATCAAATCTAGGATATTTGTTCCCCTAGTGGGAGTGAAGATTAGCTGCTCTGCAGCATTTGAATTTATAAAGTCAAGACATCTTTGGGACTGTATGTTAGTGGACATGTATGCCTCCCAAATAATGGAGAGGTGTCTCTCAATTAATGGAGGGATAGTTAAAATCATCCATTAGTATGGTATTGGGCTGGATGGTGAGTGATTCTAGTAACTTCAGGGATGATGTATGGATTTCTTGGTTCATAGCGGGAACGTGTATCTAGCGAGAAAATGGTAATGGATTTTTTCCATGGTTAGTTGAACATGGAGTAGCTTAAGCATGTTATATTGTTTGACTAACTTTGAGGTGTGCTTATCCTTTATGTAGATAGATACACCTCCACTTTCATGGTCTATGGGTGGTCGTAATGTATGAAAGGCATTATAGCCATGCACTGCTGGAGTGCTTTCTGTGGCTTTGAACCATGTTTCAGTAGCTGCACAAATGTCAGCATTCTCCAGGGTGAGGAGAGCTTCCAGGGATTGCAGTTTCTTGTTGAGGCTCCTAGCATTAGGCAGTAACACCTTTAGCTGGTCATAAATAGCTTTTGTTATGTTGGAAGGTTTATTTGTTTGGCAATGCCTAAAAAAGCACTATAGGGCTAGCAAAGCAGTGTGGTCCTTCAACCATGTCCTCCCAGGTTGACAAGTATTGGACCTCTTTGGAATGACACCCATAGTTAAGCCAATTGTTAAAGTTGATCATTTTCTGATGATATTGTGGCATCATCCATGGAGACGGTAGAATGCGGTTCAGCTCTTACCTGTCTGTGACACATATTCTGAGAGCTCAATCATGCCTCTCTTCATATAGTCCAAGGAGGTATGTCTTAGGTCATTTACACCCACATGGATTATGATTGAGTTGTACTGGTGCTTAGGTGTTTTGGTATATTGGCAAGCTAGAAGGGTGTTAATGCCTGTGCTTGAAACATTTGTATGTATGTATGTATGTAGGTGTAAGTGATCTGAGTGCTTATGTAATCTGGTGAATCCCGGCCTCTGACAGGCACCTAACTGTAACCTTCCCCTTATCCAGTCTGGTAAGAGGGACATCAGTGTATCTCACAACTGAGTCTCCTATGACCACAATATTGGGTCGTGGAGTGTTTCACCTTATGAGCTTGCCAATTGAGGCACAATGAGATGTGGCTTTATATGTTGTGATGGGAATTGTCTTGTTTGCGTATGTGTAGAGTTTCTGAAGACTGCACCTGACAAGCCTTTGAGATTTGGGTAACTTACATGTAAGCACCTCCACATATGTGAATATATGTGTGTACTCCTTTGTGGGTGCAGTGAGTGTTGTGTGAGAGTCGCTAACAACCTGTTTGTTGCTTTTTTGTGTCTGTATGTGAGAGTCTAGCCTCCAATGTCAATATGTAACTACATCTCTCACATTCTGCATTTGTCTGTTCAAGAATTAAGTGTCTGTCAGTGAACATAAGACAACTGTTACATTGCCTCATGATACCCATATCCATCAAAATGGATGCAGAGTTAGCAGGAAAGTGCCCATCCATGGTTGCAGGTTCTAATGTGTACCTGAAAGGACAAGAGTGGAGGGTGTTGTAACCAGATGAAAGAAGTGAGCTTACATGGTATAATCCGCAGCTAACCTAACCAGCAATGCTGCCCAGTACCAAATTTCTGAAAAGCAATAGTCATTGGTGCTAGAATAAGACAACTAGTACAGTCAACTTTCACAATAATGAAAATAAGCAATGTTTCCAGGTGTTTGCATCTGTACAGGGCACTGGCACAGAGAACAGCTCCACGCAACTATGCTGAATTTATACCAGCACTGGAAATGTAGAAAACTGACTGAGACCTCTGGCCAATATGACAACTGCACTTAGAACACTTTTGTGTGTTTCTCATCTCAGATAGACCAGGTAAACACCTACTGCCACTAAATGAATAATAACAGTCCTCATAATGTAAAAGCACAGTAAAGGAGTGTCCTGAGTGAAAAGCTACCACAAACAAACTTAAAGATATGGATACAGCAGTGTAATTTAAACAGCTTATAAAGGTGTGATTATTCAATAAAAGTACTTCACTTTGTAAAAATGAGCCAAGAGCCACTCAACTGTACAGAATTTATAAAGGCATTAAAACAAGAAATGCTGATTAATAAGCTCTCCATCCAATAAAACTACATGAAGAAATTTCAAGTGCTTCCCCAACCTAAACAGACTAGGCTACCACCCAGTGCCACTAGATGGAATATTCACTGACCTCTTGAAGTAAAAACACATAAAAGTGTTTGCTAGAGTGTAAAAACACAACAGATATCTAGATAATGAATTCAGAGCAAGTAAATCAGTAGGACAGACAATGAAAGGCATGATGCACTTTTTTCAAAATAAGCACAAGGAAAGGCAAATAAATAATTCAAGATATCAACAGCAGTGTAGAAAGGGAGGACTTTATAAAGTTCAATTTACAGTAGGGGTGGGCAGCTTAAAATCACCAGGTTTAAAAAGCAGATCAAGGAATGGGATGTGGGTGGGAAAAATAACCAGCAGTGTATCAACAGCAGTGCTTGTAGTTATGCAAGCTTCCAGTCTTGGCAGAAAAGACAAAGACCCAGAAGTTTACTTTGTATTTAAGTATCACTCAAAAAAAAAAAAAACAATTTAACCAATGGAAAAAATGTGAAATGTGCAGTCTAGAAAATGTAAGTGTTTATCTCTCACATAGAACAAAAACACCAGGTCAAGCAGATTTATTAAAACAGAAAACAAAATAGAGCAGGTAAAACAGCAGCTCTATCAGTTTAAGCAACTCTCAACTCACAGACAAAAAATATAGATTTACTTTCCTCACCCAGGAGGGAATCACCAGCAGTTCTTGTAGTTATGAATGCTTACAGTCTTGTCAGAAAGACAAAAGACCCAGAAATTCACTTAAGTATCACTCAAGAAACAATTTGGCCAATGAAACAAAATCTGAAATGTGCAGCCTAGTTAATTTAATTGTCTATCTCTCACATAGAATAAAAAACACCAGGCCAAGCAGATTTCATTAAACAGAAAACAAAATGGAGCAGGTAAAACAGACAGCAGCTCTATCAGTTTAAGCAACTCGCAACTCACAGACAAAAAATATAGATTTACTTTCCTCACCCAGCAAGGAATCACCAGCAGTGCTTGTAGTTATACAGGCTTGTAGTCTTGTCAGAAAACACAAAGACCCAGAAATTCACTGTGTATTTAAATATTATTCAAGAAACAATTTAACAAATGAAAAAAATACATGTGAAATGTGCAGCCTAGATAATTTAATTGTCGATTTGTCACATAGAACAAAAACACCAGGCCAAGCAGATTTCTTAAAACAGAAAACAAAATGGAGCAAGTAAAACAGAAAGCAGCTCTACCACTTTAAGCAATTCCCAGACAAAAAATACAGGTTTACTTTCACACCCAGCAGGGGAACACAATGTGTGACAATGACAGTTAACAATACAGGCATCAGGGGTAGGGGCTGCCACTTAACACCAGGAAGACTACTCTAAACTCATGCGTCATAAATGCACTTAAACCAGCAAAGGTATCAGGGGGTAGGGGGAACACTAGACACCAGGAATTAAGGAAATGTGGGACTGTGACCTCCTCTGATGGCCTAGGGCTGAAAAAGAACATATCAGGGACATTCGATCAATGAAAAGACAAGTAAAGAGACTGCAGTGTGTGCATGTTTGTGTGTGCGCGTGTGCGTGTGTGGTGTGTGTGTGTGTGTGTGTGTGTATGTGTGTGTGTGTGTGTGTGTGTGTGTGTGTGTGTGTGTGTGTGTGTGTGTGTGTGTGTGCATGTGCATGTCGGTCCGTGTGTGTTTGCGTGTGTGTGTGTGTGTGTGTGTGTGTGTGTGTGTGTGTGTGTGTGTGTGTGTGTCTGTGTTTGAAAGAGTGACTAAGGGCGCAGGGATAGTTGTGCTTACTCAATGCAGACAGTGCAGTTAATTCTTACAATACTGATCTGCACATTGCTGTAGTTACCTGCAATACATAGACATGCAAATGAGATAATAATAAGGCTTTACTCATTATACCTAACATGTCTATGAATCAGAAACTACCTTGTTGTGTTAACGGGCCCACTTTATCTCAGCCCTGAATGCAACAAGATAGGGCTTTCATGAATCCCCAAGATAGTTTCTTAGCAGATTCCTACAGTTACGTGCTTTAGAAAGCAGTGTTTACCTATATAGATAGTTTCTAATTGGTACGAGTGAACTTATATGTGCAGGATGCAAATACTTTCATAAAATACATGTGTTCAAGTCACAGTTTTGAGTATTGCATAATTTCCCTATTTAGATTCAGCATACAATGAAAAACATTTAGCCGATGAATCCACTTATGCTGTACTTATAAATTCAGACAAACAGCAACTACAAGAAGAAACAATTTAACCCAGCAGTTACTGGGATCTGGTTTTATTGTTGTGAATGCACTAGTAAAGGCTTAAAAAGTAAAAAAATAAATAAATAAATAAAAATTCATGAGTATTCTAAAGCCATGTACCTGAAACCCTGCTATGCCCTTAAGGGGCCATTTGCATATATTCCATCAGATTCTACTGCATGAGGTTTAAGGCATTATACAGTGAAAATTCTAGCTTGCCTGGGTCTTTCTTGCTTTTACTGAATATTTTTTTCTGGGTGACCTTTTATCAGCTTGGGAGCTGGCATAATGGTTAAGGTTTACACCTTACAGATACAAGATAACAGAGTTTGATTCTTACCTTTCAGAGAAATTGGCGAGGCTTAAAATGGCTTATAATGGCAGCTGAGCTAAAACTCACCAACCAACTGAATGAAAATTTATTTCATTAAATCACAATTCATAGAAAATCATAAAAGTATATACACAGATTATTGTTTCTCATTATAGGTTTTATTAAGGAAGTGAGTTTACAAGACTATGTGTGAATTAGTAATAGCCACCATCAGGTCATACCCCCAGATCGTTTATGCATCAGCACTGATTCACTGTCTGTAGTGTCTTTTTCTTCTCCCCACAGTTAGTATATATATACATATATATATATATATATATATATATATATATAAGTAAGGGGGATGTGGGGTAAAGATCTGTACATGACGGTTGCAGTGTTGGCTTACCTCCCCTGCAAAAATTATGTGCGTGTGTGCGTGTGTGTGTGTGTGTGTGTGTGTGTGTGTGTCTATATATATATATATATATATGTGTGTGTGTGTGTGTGTGTGTGTGTGTGTGTGTGTGTGTGTGTGTATGTATATCCTTTGTTAATTCCCATTATGGCATGAACGTATGTAGTTATGTATTCATATTCATATTACTTGTAATGTAACTTTGTTATTGTTATTTTTTGTTTTTGTGGAGGTTTTCTCCTCAGGTCTCCACAGAAAAAGGGCCACCAACCCAGTTGGACTAACCTGGTTAACAGAAGACAAGTAAATAAGTTGTACATACATATATAAACATACGGATCCCCCTTAGTTGATCAACCTTCCGAAATGCCGAACGTCATATGGTTGAGACCATATGACCGGCATTTCAGAAGGTCAAAATTAAAATAAAAAAAATAAATAAAAATAATATTTTTATTCTCTTTTGTTTTTTTGCAGAGAGGCAAGCCCCACCTGCACCCCACACCCCCTGATAATTAAATATACCAACTCTAAGATCACACTACATTGAGGAAAATGGCAAATTCTCATTCCACAATGTACGGCGATCTCCATTCACACTGTGAAGGAAGAATGTTTAGGAGAGTCAAGAAAGTGAAAGAAAACATTTATGAGAACACAGAGTGAGGTGGGAAGTATAGTAACTAACGAAGAGAAAAGATGAGATTTAAGTATAGTATTGCTCAGCGGCATAGGTAATGTATATTTATATATATATAATGTGTGTGTGTGTGTGTGTGTGTGTATGTGTGTATGTAAGTATGTATGAATATATCTACTTCAGTTGATCCACCTTCCAAAATGCAAAGCGTCATATGGCCTAGACCATATGACTAGCATTTCAGAAGGTCGAAACTAAAATTAAAAAAAAATAAATGAAAACAATTTTTTTTTCTCTTTTGTTTTTTTGCGGGGAGGCAAGCCCCCCTGCACCCCAACACCACCTGCTAATTAAATATACTAACTCCGAGATCGCAGTGTAGTAACCAAGAAAGAGAAAAGATGAGATTTAAGTATAGTATTGCTCGGCGGCATAGGTAATGTATATATATATATATATATATATATATATATATGTGTGTGTGTATATCTTAGATATAGATATAGATATAAATATATATGTCTATACCTATATCTATATATTTATATATATATATATATATATATATATATATATATATATATATGGTTTCAGTATTTCGAAATTACATAGCTAAAGACACCAAATACCGAAACCCAAAAAATGCGAAATTCAAAATCCCGATGCTACACTTCAGATACAGCACACACAAACTCATACATACCACTTCCCTCAACTCAAATATAATATCCTACACTACAGATAGGCAGGGGAGCAAGCCCCACTGCAACCCCACACCCCCCTACTTATATATACTAACTCCGAGATCGCACAACCAGACACACACAAGCAACTCACTCCCACACATTATACACACCTTCGCACACACACATCACAGTCATAACACACACTGACAGACACTAAAGCCCCTAACCAACAGACATACACATACATACATACCCAAACTCACATCTTACCATTCACACACCACAACACCAGAAGCGCTAATTCAAAATCTCCGTACTTCAGGATTTTGAATTTCGCGCTTCTGGTTTACCGGTATTTTAAGACTTCGGTATTTTAATTTCAAAATACTGAAATTCGGGATTTAAAAAGTGAGCCTATATATATATATATATATGTGTGTGTGTGTGTGTATACATATACATAGATAGAGATATCTGTTTATATTTCCCCAGACCTGTAAATGTCTGTGTTTGGGCACTGGCACCGATTCACTGTCTGTGATGTCTTTTTTCTTTTCTCCACAGTTGTGCAACAATGGATTTAGTATATATAAGTAAGGGAGGTGTGGAGGCAGTGGGGGTTAGCAGTACCTTGTATAGATGCAAACACCTAGAAACACGTTTTCCCTTAGACTCCATTCAGTGAAACCCTCCTATGCTTCCCTGCTGCTCTTCAGGCACCTCAGCCATACACGTCTGCATTACAGGTGACTAAGCTAAGCTCTGAGCATCATTGCCCAACTTTTCATCCCTGATCTTCTATAGAATAAGTCCTCTTCTTATCCCAGAGCAATAGGTGATTTAATTTGCCCTCTCATAAACTAGTATTTTGGAATTAGATAACCACCATCACCAACAAAAATAATAAAATAATAAAACAACAGCCACAGATAAAATACACAAAATTTATTGCACTGTAGCACCTCAGCCAACAAGCCTTCAAGTAGTGAATAAAAAAAACAAAATCACATTGAATATGCACAGCAATAAAACAATTAACACTTAGTAAGCACAATCAGTTAATTAAGTACTTCCAATTAAACTCAGTATGAAGTCCTGTGGAACCAATGTGTTATATTCCAAAATAAAAACAGCTTCCTTATATAATAACTTTTCTTTCACAGAAATTAATTCACTCATATAAGTAGAAACTTGCTCCGAAATAGATCCTCTAAGAGACATAAAATTACTAGAGTGATATTTCCTAAAATGCACTGCTAAAGGATTTTCACAATTCCCATTCTTTATGTCCTTTATATGCTCTTGAAGTCTGGTTTTAAACATTCTTTGCATTTTCCCAACATAAAATGTATTACAGGGCACATCAGAACATATAAAACCCCAGCATTACAGCAAGAAAAATTTTGATTGGGGATACAATTAAGCCCATTTATTCTAGAAAAGCTATTAGCTATATAAAAGCAAATAGAGCATTTACCACAAGCAAAAGTGCCCTTCTTAAAATATTTTTTCTAGAAAACTGAACATATGGCATTTGAAACCTACTATGAAATAACATGTTTGGAATACTGCATGCTTTCTTAAAGGAAACCAATGGTTTCACTTGTAAGAACTTAGCTAACAAACTATCTTTAAATAACATTGGCCAAAAATAACATAATTTCATAGTTCAATCACTAAGAATGTTAAACATAGTAACAAAATAAATTTGCTTTTTAACACTATTTGAGTCATTCATATCACTAAAACATAAATTACCATGACACAAAAAGGAAATATCTGAGATTACTGTTCAATATCTGAGGATTACTCCTCAATATCTGAGTTGTTTGGCTTCTGCTACATACCTACAATTAACTGCATTACTAGCTGAGTTAAGTACAAACTTGCAGTGTTAAAGATTGTACTGCATTTTATTTTTTTTTTCTATTTAATTGCTTAATTGAATATTGTGGTCTGTCTCTCTCTGTAGTTATTTATTTTTCTATTTAATCGTTTCATGGAATACTCTGGTCTCTCTTTGTCTCTGCAGTTAGTGGGGGCTATTGTGTTTCACTTCATTGATATTCAGTGTTAAACTCTTAGCCTAGAGAGTTCCTCTGTATTTATAAGTGTTAGTCACATATCTTTGAATTTATTCCTGCTCAATATCTGACTTGTTTGGCTTCTGCCACATATCTACAATCAACTGCATTACTAGCTGGGTTAAGTACAAACTTGCAGTGTTAAAGAATGTACTGCATTTTATTTTTCTTCTATTTGCTTCATTGAATATTGTCGTCTCTGTCTCTCTGTAGTTATTTATTTTTTATTTAATTGTTTCATAGAATACTGTGGTCTCTCTTTGTCTCTGCAGTTAGTAGGGGCTATTCTCTTTCACTTCATTGATATTCAGTGTTAAACTCTTAGCCTAGAGGGTTTCTCTGTATTTAAAAGTGTTAGTCACATATCTTTGAATTTATTACTGCTCAATATCTCAGTTGTTTGGCTTCTGCTACATACCTACAATCAACTGCATTACTAGCTTAGTTAAGTACAAACTTCCAGTGTTAAGGATTGTAATGCATTCTATATTTGTCTATTTAATTGGTTCATTGAATATTATGGTATGTGTCTCTCTGTAGTTATTTCTTTTTCTATTTAATTGTTTCATAGAATACTGTGGCCTCTCTCTGTCTCTGCCGTTAGTGGGGGCTATTGTTTTTCACTTCATTGATATTCAGTGTTAAACTCTTAGCTAGAGGGTTTCTCTGTATTTATATGTTAGTCACATATCTTTGAATTTATTACTGCTCAGTATCTGAGTTGTTTCGCTTCTGCTACATACCTACAATCAACTGCATTACTAGCTGAGTTAAGTACAAAATTGCAGGGTTAAAGATTGTACTGCATTTTATTTTTTGTCTATTTAATTGTTTCATTGAATATTGTGCTCTGTGTCTCTCTGTAGTTATTTATTTTTCTGTTTAATTGTTTCATAGAATACTGTGGTCCCTCTTTGTCTCTGCAGTTAGTGGGGGCTTTTGTGTTTCACTTCATTGATATTCATTGTTAAACTCTTAGCCTAGAGGGTCTCTCTGTATTTATAAATGTTAGTCATATATCTTTGAATTTATTACGGCTCAATATCTGAGTTGTTTGGCTTCTGCTACATACCTACAATCAACTGCATTACTAGCTGAGTTAAGTACAAACTTCCAGTGTTAAGGATTTTACTGCATTCTATTTTTTGTCTATTTAATTGTTTCATTGAATATTGTGGTCTGTGTCTCTCTGTAGTTATTTATTTTTCTATTTAATTATTTCATAGAATACTGTGGTCTCTTTCTGTCTCTGCTGTTAGTGGGAGCTATTGTTTTTCACTTCACTGATATTCAGTGTTAAACTCTTAGCTAGAGGGTTTCTCTGTATTTATAAGTGTTAGTCATATATCTTTGAATTTATTACTGCTTAATATCTGAGTTGTTTGGCTTCTGCTACATACCTACAATCAACTGCATTACTAGCTGAGTTAAGTACAAACTTACAGTGTTAAAGATTGTACTACATTTTATTTTTTTGTGTATTTGATTGTTTCATTGAATATTGTGGTCTGTGTCTCTCTGTAGTTATTTTTTTTCTATTTAATTGTTTCATAGAATACTGTGGTCTCTCTCTGTCTCTGCATTTAGTGGGGGGCTATTGTGTTTCACTTCATTGATATTCAGTGTTAAACTCTTAGCCTCGAGACTTTCTCTGTATTTACAAGTGTTAGTCACATATCTTTGAATTTATTACTGCTCAATATCTGAGTTGTTTATCACTGCTCAATATCTGAGTTGTTTGGCTTCTGCTACATACTTACAATCAACTGCATTACTAGCTGAGTTAAGTACAAACTTGCAGTGCTAAAGATTGCACTGATTTTATTTTTTTGTCTATTTTTCATTGAGTGTTGTGGTCTGTCTCTCTCTGTAGTTATTTATTTTTCTATTTAATTGTTTCATAGAATACAGTGGTCTCTCTCGGTCTCTGCAGTTAGTGGGGACTATTTTGTTTCACTTCATTGATATTCAGTGTTAAACTCTTAGCCTAGAGGGTTTCTCTGTATTTATAAGTGTTAGTCACATATCTTTGAATTGATTACTGCTCAATATCTGAGTTGTTTGGCTTCTGCAACATACCTACAATCAACTGCATTACTAGCTGAGTTAAGTACAAACTTGCAGATTAAAGATTGTACTGCATTTTATTTTATTTTTTGTCTATTTAATTGTTTCATTGAATATTGTGGTCTGTGTCTCTCTGTAGCTATTTATTTTTCTCTTTAATTGTTTCATAGAATACTGTGGTCTCCCTCTGTCTCTGCAGTTAGTTTCTCACCCGCCCTCCCTGTTCTTGTTCTGGTATTAATCTTGGTGGCTTTGGAATTGCCCACCCCTCCTGTAAATTTGTGTTTGAACACTCCTCCTGGGTCTGTCACATTTGCTCACTCAACTGAGTACAGTGAAATACTACTTTGACTTCAGACACTCCTATGAGTCTCATCTGTTCAGCTCTATCCCAGCTCTATTCCAGTCTAGTGTCACTAGCTCATTCTACCTAATGCAGAGAGAATATTTGTGAAGGGCAAGCCACTTAGGTCCTTAATTTTGAATTATATTCTGTTTCTCCTTTCTCCCTTCCCACTTTCCAAAAAAAAATTCTAAGCTTGTTTCCTGCCTTTCCTGTAACTAGTCTAGTCCAGATACAGATTTGCTGTAACCAGGACTGTTTGTAGGCTTCAGAACCCCCAAAGCCTTTCTGTGTTGGAGGGAACCCTTCTAGCTTATCAGTGGGAGTGGTAAGCACTATGTAGCCTATCTATCACAAGAGTGGTTTCTGGCCCAGGAATTGTAGTTTATTGACTGTTTGGGTAGTTTTTCCATCTCTTTTAAATTTCTGGTTTAAAAGCCCGTGTTTGCACTTGTTTCCCACCATTCCTGTAACTAGTCTAGTCCAGATACATGATTTGCTGTATCCATGACTATTTGTAAGCTTCTGAGCCCCCAAAGCCTGTCTGTGTTGGAGGGAAGCCTTCTAGTTTATCAATGGGAATCGTAAGCACTAGGTAGCCTATCTACCACAAGAGTGGTTTCTGGCCCAGAAATTTTAGTTTATTGGCCATTTGACAGTTTTTCCATCTATTTCAACTTACTGGTTTAAAAGCCCACGTTTGCACTTGTTTCTCATCTTTGCTGTAACTAGTCTAGTCCAGATACAGATTTGCTGTATCCAGGACTGTTTGTAAGCTTCTGAGCCCCACAAGCCTTTCTGTCTTGGAGGGAAGCCTTCTAGCTTATCAGTGGGAGTGGTAAGCACTAGGTAGCCTATTTACCACAAGAGTGGTTTCTGGCCCAGAAATTGTAGCTTATTGGCGGTTTGGCAGTTTTTCCATCTCTTTCAACTTACTGGTTTAAAAGCCCCCATTTGCACTTATTTCCCATCTTTCCTGTAACTAGTCTAGTTCAGATACAGATTTGCTGTATCCAGGACTGTTTGTAAGCTTCTGAGCCCTCCAAGCCTTTCTGTCTTGGAGGGAAGCCTTCTAGCTTATCAGTGGGAGTGGTAAGCACTAGGTAACCTATTTACCACAAGAGTGGTTTCTGGCCCAGAAATTATAGTTTATTGGCTGTTTGGGCAGTTTTTCCATCTTTTTCAACCTTCTGGTTTAAAAGCCCACGTTTGCGCTTGTTTCTAACCTTTCCAGTTACTAGCCTAGTCCAGATACAGATTTGATGTATCCAGGACTGCTTGTAAGCTTCTGAGCCCCCCAAGCCTTTCTGTGTTGGAGGAAAGCCTTCTAGCTTATCAGTGGGAGTGGTAAGCACTAAGCAGCCTTTCTACCACAAGAATGGTTTCTGGCTCATAAACTGTAGTTTATTGGCCGTTTGGGCAGTTTTTCCATCTCTTTCAACATTCTGGTTTAAAAACCTACTTTTGCACTTGTGTCCCACCTTTCCTGTAACTAGTCTAGTCCAGATACAGATTTTCTGTATCCAGAACTGTTTGTAAGTTTCTGAGACCCCCAAGCTTTTCTGTGCTGGAGGGAAGCATTCTAGCTTTTCAGTGGGAGTGGTAAGCACTAGGTAGCCTATCTACCACACGATCTGGGTACAAATTCTTAGTTTTAGCACTTGAATTTGCTTATTGGTACTCAGCACTTGTTCAGAACTTGTTAGCACTAAATGAGCTACAAATTACTACAGCACTCAACCTTCCTCTTTACCTAGAGGAAAACAGTTTCTGTACTTACTTTCCTCACTTGCTTAGAGAAAAACAGATCTTATAATCACTTTCCTCACTTGTCTAGAGGAAATTAGTTTTTCATTCAGGCATGTCCAAGGGTCAGCTCCAAGTGTTCTCTCGTGTCTATCTGATGAATCTGGGCATCTTGGGTCAATGTAGCAATTGCCTCATGTACACAGACAACCTTCTCCTCCTACCACCCAACACCACAACCTGTTAAATATTCATTTATCTAGCCAAACTGGAGGTAAAGCTCTCTCCAACCAAGACTGAACTTGACAGTCAAAGAGGAGAAGGTAACCACTTGCACCACAACACACTCATCACATAGTCCCACTAAACCTACACCACCAAAATCCACACATAAAAACACAAAAACATTCACAGAGGCTCTCAATAATAATCTGCTCAAGCAACAGAGACCTCCAAAGCAGAAATGCAAGCAACCTCCACCCCCCAACACAACCCAAATGACACATAGCCCACAGACTCAGTGTGCCAATAAACCACAGCCTGTAAGGCAAAACAACATACCCAACAAACTAGTCATAGGTGACTCTATATTGGGTGCCAGGATCTGTCACATAACCCATGCACTCAGGTCACTCCACAACAAGTACAAATATGACTGTCATTGCCCATGTTGGTGTGAACGACCTGACACATACCTCCCTGGACTACATGAAAAGAGACATGGAAGAGCTCTCTGATCTTGTAGCCCAGGCAGGTATGACCCTAGCCCTGAGTAGCATCGACCAGAATTATACCACAGTGCAAGGACAAAATGACTGACTTCAACAATTGGCTAAGCTTCTGGTGTCATTCTAAGGGGATCCAGTATCTGTCTGCCTGGGATGAAATAGTCGGCAGACCATGATACTTTGCCAGAGATGGCCTGCACCTGTCACCCCTGGGATTCCAAATATTGGCTAAGGGTCTTGCTGCCCCTATAGTGTCTTTTTTGGGCAAGATTCAAATGACAAATTCATCATTATAACATGAACGGGCAAGCAAAAACTGAGGGTAATGCTACTCAATGCTAGAAGTCTAAATCTCAAAATGCACTCACTCGAGGCACTCCTTAAAATGGAGAACATCGATATCTGTGCAGTGACTGAGACCTGGTTCAAGGCTCTAGAGAGCACCCCTGCATTATCAGGCTATAATTCATAGCACACTTTTTGGCCATCTAACCTGAACCAGTACACCAAAGGTGGAGGTGTGTCCATATTCATTAAGGATATCCACACCTCCAGGCTAGTTGCGCAGCATAATTCATCCAAGGTTATCCAAGTGTAACTAACTCTGGGCAAAACTGCAATCCAAATGATAGCTTGCTACAGATCCCCCACCATGTCCCAGGATTTCCACTCCTCTTTTCTTGATATACTGGAAAATATTAGGGTTCAACCAAACACCCAAATAATGGGCAATTTCAACTACCCCACCATTAACTATGAAAACTACTCATGTACCAACTCCTTCACTCAACGCTTTCTGGAATTCATAAATTCCAGTGCCATGGATCAACCTAGCCACACCCCCACCAGGGGCAACAATATCCTAGACCTAGTCATTGCCAACATGAGTGACCGGTGTTCCACACCTAAAGTCAACTCCTCGTTGGTCAGATCTAACCATAAGCTAATCACCCTAGACGTCTGCATCCTGCCCCCACCCACCATTAAGGAAACCATGGTAAAACATTTCTCCAAAGCCAACTTCATGCTTCTTAAGACAGAAGTGGCGAACATCATGACACCCATGCAGATGGACAATACAGTTACGACTGCTAAATCTTACACAAATGCACTCTATAAGCACTTACCCGAGTGCATGGATTGTGCTATCCCAAACAGAACCAAGATGGTATCCCCCAAAAAAAAAAGAAGCCAATCTGGTGGTCCCCTGCCATAAACAAACTTTACAACAGAAGGAAGAAACTGTTGCCAAAGAGAGTAAAATCCCATGTGTAGAAGAGCTCCCTGGTCAGCCTCAGTAAGAAGCTGAGATCCCTTATAAGATCCTCCAAAGCTAGCTACAAAAGCAAAATCACCACTGACTCTAAGGGCAACCACAAAGCATTCTATAGCTATGTCAAGAATCTCAATGGCAACACCCAGATCTGCTCTGAGTTACAGCACAACTACACGAAAATTACAGAACCAACTGATATTTCCAACATCCTGGCAGATAGGTTCAGTGCTAACTTTACCCCCCTCTCACCCCCTAAAGGGCCCATATCTATACAGGAAGAATGCAGAATCCCTGTAATCACATCTATGCAGGTAAAAGCTGCACTCTCTAAAACCAAAAACACAGCATCCATGGGACTGGACAACATCCCAGTCTGTGTTTTACATGAACTTCAGAACGAACTGGCTTCCCACCTAACCACCATGTTCAATCATAGTCTCACGTCAGACTTTATGCCCACTGAATGGCCAACAGCAACAATTATCCCACTCCACAAAGGGGGAGCCACCACTGATCCTGGGAACTATCACCTTATTAGCCTGACGAGCCTGGTCTGCAAGGCCATGGAACTCATCATGGAACTCATAAACAAAGGCATTGGTAACCTCCAAACTCTGGACCCCACCCAGTTCGGGTTTGTGAAATGCAGATCATGTCTTCTGAACCTGATCAACTTCTTTGAGACAGTCACCAAAGCCATAGAAGAGGGTAAAGTGGTTCACACAGCCTATCTTGACCTCGCCAAGGCTTTTGACACCACCCCCCATTCTGGAATTATAGCTAAACTCACTAAACTAGGTATAAATCCCTACGTGACAAGATGGGTCGCCAACTGGTTCACTGACAGAACCCACACTGTAAAAGTTGCAGACTCCAAATCTGACTTCAAACCAGTGACAAGCAGAATACTACAGGGTTCAGTCCTGGGACCTCTCCTGTTTGGTATCTACTTTTCTGAAGTACAGGCTAACACAGAAGGCCTCTTAACTTCATTAAGTTCGCAGATGACTGCAAACTAGGAGCCATAGTCAAGTCCCCAAATGTTGTGGACATCCTACAGCAGGGCCTCACTGAGACAGATGCCTGGTGTCAGAGGCATGGCCTCAAGCTCAATGCCAAAAAGTGCATTGTCATCCCCTTTGGTAAAAACTCTGTACCCATGAACTACCACATAAATAGCAGTCTACTTAATGCCGAATGTGTGAAAAGAGACCTTGGGACCCAGGTGGACAGTAGTCTCTCCTTTGATAATCACATCGCCACAGTAGTCAGGAAATCCTTCTATGTGGCACACCTCATCACAAAAGGGTTCTCATCCAGGGAAAAAGAGGTCATTGTTCCCCTCTACTCAGCACTCATTAGCCCCATTATAGAGTACAGCGCCCCTTTTGGAATGCACCTCACAAGACATCTGCAGCAGCTGGAAAGGCCACAGAAGTACCTCACAAAGAGGATTACTGGCCTCAAACAGATGCCCTACACTGACCATCTCAAAAAACTCCAGCTTTACTCCGTATCATATCGTCTACTCCGAGGAGATCTCTGCCTAACATATAAAGCTATGTCAAACCCAGAGCTGTTGGACATGCTGCACCTAAAGAAATTCCAACCCCTCTGAGCTACACTCTCTAGGGACCTAAACTTTGTCATCACAATAAACAGGAGATGCTGGCAGGATAGATTCCTGTTCCAGAAACTTCCTATACTCTGGAACAAGCTACCCATCTATGTCAAGCAAACTTTCTCATTGGCACTCTTCAAGAAAAATCTTGATGAGTGGATGGGAAATAGGAAATACACCCCAGGGATCACTTCTGTGGCTCTGCTCGACCAGGGCACAGGAAATTAACTTTCTTGGGTGGCGTAAGCCAGGGAACCTTGTTGGCTAGACTTACTTAGGCCCTTGGGCCAATAGCCTAGTACCTACCTATGAACCTATGAACCTATACCCATCTTATTCAAATTCCAATTAAGTTCCTTATCACTAACCTCTATACCATTATAGCATTTCTGAATTACTCTACTTAAAGCACTCTTAACCACATCAGCATCATACTCCCTCTGAATAAACATATTTGCAATATAATGGGCTTCATTTTCAAAATCTAAATCATCGCTACAAAGGTTGTCCAAACATAAAAATTCAGCAAAAGGCAATGAAGATAGTAAGTGTAGAGGGTGGCAACTAGTGCCTACAAAAATTGATTCCCTCCCCTCATCTTCCTATGAACAGTAGTCTTAATAATACCATTGGTCATAGCATGTAAACTCAAATCTAAAAAAAATTACTTTACTACCCACCTGTAAACCATCAAATTTAAAAAAAGAATCTATTTTGATGTAAAGAGTTAACAAAGGTATCCACCTTATCTAAACCTCCTTTACAAACAACAATTAAATCATCTATATATCAAAAATAATTCAAAACATGATCTACAAAAAACTTATTTTGAATTAAATATTCTACCTCAAAAAAATACATCATTATATTTGCATACATGGGGGCAAAACTGCCCCCATGGCTGTCCCACGAATCTGATGAAACAATTCATTGTTAGAAACAAAAAAAAATGGTTTTGTAAACAAAAATTAACTAATTCAATAACAAAACAAGAAATAGGTGTATCTCTAAAAAAATTGTAAAGCCTGGATACCATGCTGATCTGATATATTAGTGTATAAACTCTGTACATCCATTACCACCCAGTACATTTCTTCTTTCTATTTTAAACTAGATATCTTATCAATAAAATCCTGAGTATCTCTAATATAAGAATAAGTCATTTTAACAAATGAAAATAAATATGTAAAAATAAACCAAGATCATGTAAACAATATTTACAGGCAGCCCCTTAACCTGTCCAAATCTTTATGGATTTTAGGTAGGTAGTAAAATGTCACTCACAACCCTGAACCATTAATTTCTTAATAGATCATTGTGACTAAAGTAACCAAGCCTATAATCCTTCTGTAACAACAAATGATATTTTCAAAAGCTTGGTTATACATCTTAATATCACATCTTTCATAAGTTGTTGTATCATTTAAAAGCATATAACACATCTCTGTATACTGCTTAAAATTCATAACCACAATTTTGTTACCTTTGTCTGATGGCTTAATTACCATATCACAATCCTTACTAGCCTTATTTACTGCCTGCCATTGATCCAATGAAAGAGTACACTGAACATTTGTTTTAGATGTCATGAAGCTCTTAACTAACGATTCTACAGAAAAAGTCAAAGCAGCAGAAAATTGTTTAACATCATTATTAAAAGGGGTTATAAAAGAACCTTTACAATTAATTTTAGTAGTATCAAATAAACAATATGCATTTGGTCTGGCATCATCCAAATCACTGAATTCAGAAACACAAGAATAAAAACTGTCATCCAAGCTATCATTTAAAACTTCACTTTTCCACTCAGACTCAGCAAAATGACAAATCATTTGTACTTTTCATATTAGCCAAAAAATTTCACATTTTAAAATATGTACACAAGAAAGTACAGTAGGAACAATTTTTTCTCCTAAATGTAGGATTGACATCAAAGATGTCAACATATTGAAACCAGAAATATTAACAATTAAAGAAATATTATCTTTTAAAGTCATATCATCACTCGTTGCACACTCATTGCCATCTATTCCTCTTATTATACTGTCTCATTTGTCCATCCACAACATTTTGTTGTACCTGCCCATGTCTGCTTCCCTTTCTCTCATTCTGAGGCCCTGACTGTTGATTATTCGCTTTCTGAAACCTCTCGGTATGAGCAGCTGTATCTTGTGCAGGTGGCAAGGGAGAATAAGCCTCCCGCTCACTATCACAGTCCATATGAGTACCCATGCCATCACAAGAAGGAAACGGTCAATGGCTTCTTCGCACTTCCGGATATGTGGGTAGGTGGAGCTTGCACTTTAGCCTTCCACAGAAAGGCTTTTCCATTGTTATAGTCATGGAGGTCCCTCCTCAGCTTTCTCTTTTTCCTCAGTTAAATTCATAGGACTTTATGTTCTCATTAATATTATTCAATATAGTATCATATCTTGATGTGGGTAACTGTAAACTGAGTTCAGAACACAAAGTTTGCACTTCTTTTTTCAGATGTTGTTTAACTAAATCACGATCTTCAAGAATATTAACCCATTCAAGGGCACACTTGTGTGCTGCTGCAATCCACCTGCTTTTAAAAGCCCGATCTTACTCACACTCATCAAATGGTGTGCTAGGGCTTTTAAAAGCACGTAACCCTAAGGCGTAACATCTAACTCCAGATATCTTTTTAAACTAAGAATATTAAAGTGAGTTTTAGTTTCTATATAAAGCAGGTGCTCCAGTTTTTTGCACAATTCCTGTAACTCACTGAAAAGATTTTGAGAGGTACCAACCCCAACTACTGAAAATGTATTCTCCATACCATGATTTCTATCTTGGACATGTTTGTCCCAAAATTTAGCTGCCACATCAACATTTTGACTTATTCTGTCTTCCGTTTGTAAAATATATTGATCCATAGAACACTAAATGCTTAAACATGAATGCTTAAAACCTGAGCTTTGGCCGGCTAAGATCTAGCTGTATTCAACTGGGCGTATAAGAGAATTTAAGTACCTTTATCTGCACTTTTTTTCAAATAATACAGCATTTTAATTGATTTATTTTTGTTGCATTGAATATTAACTGAACTGGAAGTTTTGACTCTGTTTTTTCAGTTAGTGTTTGCTAGATTGTATTGCCTGTTAGAATCCTGCATAGACAGTAACTGCAGCCGTAGGTAGTCTCATTCACTGATATCCTGGTAATGCCTATTTAAGTGGTACATTTTGGAATATTTTCTGCTTAAAACCTGAGCGTTGGCCGGCTAAGACCTAGTTGTATTCAACTGGACGCATAAGAGAATTTAAGTACCTTTTATCTGCTCTTTCTTCAAATAATACAGCATTTTAATTGATTTATTTGTCTTGCATTGAATATTAACTGAACTGGAAGTTTTGACTCTGTTTTTTCAGTTGGTTCCTCACCCACCCTCCCTGGTTTTGTTTTTGTGTTAATCTTGGTGGCTTTGAAACTGCCCGCCCCTCTTGTAAATTTGTGTTTGGATACTCCTTCTGGGCCCATCTCATTTGCTCACTCAACTGAGTGCAGTGAGATCATATTCTGATTTCAGGCACTCCTACTGTGTACAAAGAGAGCATCTGGGAAAGAAAAAAAATTAAGCTTGTTTCCTGCCTTTCCTGTAAGTGGTCTAGACTGTTTGTAGGCTTCTGAGCCCCCAAGCCTTTCTGTGTTGGAGGGAAGCCTTCTAGCTTAATTTTGTTTCTTAGAACTAGCCAGTTTTCTAGTTTCAGCACTCAAATCTGTTTCTTTGAACTCAGCACTTGTTCAGAACTCATTGTAAGCACTAAATAAGATGCAAATTACTACAGCACTCAACTTTCCTCACTCATCTAGAGGAAAGCAGTTTTTAGTACTTAATAAATAAGCACCTATCCAGGCATGTCTAAGGGTCAGCTCCCGGTGATTTCTCCTGTCTACCTGATGAATCTGGGCATCTTGGGGCAATGCAGCAATTGCCTCATGTACACAGACAACCCTCTCCTCCTACCATCCAACACTACAACCTATGAGAGATGCCCTTATATAGCCAAACTGGAAGCAAAGCTCTCTTCACCCAAGACTGGACTAGACAGTCAAGAGGAGAAGGTAAACACTTGCACCACACCACACTCATCACATAGTCCCTCAAAACCTACACCACCAAAACAAACACATAGAAACACAAAACACACACCTACATTCACGGAAGGTCTCAATAAAAACCTGCCCAAGCATCAGGGACCTCCAAAGCAGAAACGCAAGGAAACTCCACCCCCCCCAACACAACCCAAATGACACATAGCCCACAAACTCAGTGTGCCACTCAACCACAACCCATAAGGCATAACAACGTACCCAACGCTCTAGTCATAGGTGACCCTATAGTCAGGCACACTGATGTTCCACTCACCAGGCTAAACAAGGAGAAAATTACTGTCAGCTGCCTGTCAGGTGCCAGGATCCACCACATAACGCATACACTCAGGTCACTCCACAACAAGTACAAATATGACACTGTCATTGTCCATGTTGGTGTGAATGACCTGAGACATACCTCCCTGGACTACATGAAAAGAGACATGGAGGAGCTCTCCAATCTTGTAGCCCAGGCAGGTATGACCCTAGCCCTGAGTAGCATCCTGCCATCACCCAGAATGATACCACAGTACAAGGACAAAATGATTGACTTCAACAATTGGCTAAGCTTCTGGTGTCATTCAAAGGGGATCTAGTATTTGTCTCCCTGGGATGACATGATCGACAGACCACAATGCTTTGCCAGAGATGGCCTGCACCTGTCGCCCTTGGAATTCCAGATACTGGCAAAGGCTCTTGCCACCCCTATAGTGCCTTTTTTAGGCAAGGTTCAAATGACAAATTCACCACCATAAGAGGTACAAGCAAGCAAAATCTGAGGGTAATGCTACTCAATGCTAGAAGTCTAAACCTCAAAATGCACTCACTCAAGGCACTCCTTAAAATGGAGAACATCGACATCTGTGCAGTGACAGATACCTGGTTCAAAGCTCCAGAGAGCACCCCTGCATTACCAGGCTATAATTCATACCACACCTTTCAGCCACCTAACCCGGAACGAAGCACTAAAGGTGGAGGCATGTCCATATTCATTAAGGATATCCACACCTCCAGGCTAGTTGCACAGCATATTGCATCCGAGATTATCCAAGTGCAACTAACTCTGGGCAAGACTGCAATCCAAATTGTAGCTTGCTACAGACCCCCCACCATGCCGCAGGATTCCACTCCTCATTTCTTGATACACTGGAAAGTATTAGGTACAACCCAACACCCTAATAATGGGTGATTTCAACTACCCCACCATTAACTGGGAAAAATACTCATATACCAACTCTTTTGCTCAACGTTTTCTGGAATTCATAAATTCCAATGCCTTGGATCAACTTATTCACACCCCCACCAGGGGCAGCAATATCCTAGACCTGGTCATTACAAACATGGGCAACCGGTGTTCCGCACCAGAGGTCAATTCCTCGTTGATCAGATCCGACCACAAGCTAATCACCCCAGACATCCACATCCCGCCCCCACCCCCAATTAGGGAAACCACCGTAAAAAACTTCTCCAAAGCCAACTTCACACTTCTTAAGACAGAAGTGGCAAACTTCCTGACACCCATGCAGATGGACAATAGAGGTACGACTGCTGAATCCTACACAAATGCACTTTATAAGCACTTACACGAGTGCATGTATCATGCTATCCCTAATAGAACCAAGATGCTATCCTCCAAAAAAAGGAAGCCAATCTGGTGGTTTTCTGCCATAAACAAACTCTACAACAGAAGAAAGAAACTGTTGCCAAAAAGAGTAAAATCCCATGACTGGAGGAACTCCCTGGTTAACCTCAGTAAGAAGTTGGGATCCCTTATAAAATCTTCCAAAGCTAGTTACGAAAACAAAATTGCCACTGACTCTAAAGACAACCACAAAGCATTCTATAGCTATGTCAAGAATCTCAATGGCAACACTCAGATCTGCTCTGAGTTACAGCACAATGGCACTAAATATACAGAACCAATTGATATTGCTAACATCTTGGCAGATAGGTTCAGTGCTAACTTTACCCCCCTCTCACCCCCTAGAGGGCCCATCTCTATACCGGAAGAATGCAAAGTTCCTGTAATCATGGCTGCACAGGTAAAAAACACACTCTCCAAAGCCAAGAACACAGCATCCATGGGACCTGACAATATCCCAGGCTGTGTTCTACACGAACTACAGAATGAACTGGCACCCTACCTAAGTACCATATTCAGTCATAGCCTCACCTCAAGCTTTGTGCCCACTGAATGGTGCACCACGACGGTTATCCCACTCCACAAAGGGGGAGCCATGATGGACCCCGGGGGACTACTGCCCCATTAGCCTGACGAGCCTGGTCTGCAAGGCCATGGAACGTATCATCATGGAACTCATAAACAAAGACATTGGTAATCTCGAAACTCTGGACCCTACCCAGTTTGAGTTTGTAAAAGGCAGATCATGTCTCCTAAACCTGATTGACTTCTTTGAAGCAGTCACCAAAGCCATAGATGAAGGTAAGGTGGTTCACACAGCTTATCTAGATCTCGCCAAGGCTTTCGACACCATCCCCCACTCTGGAATTATAGATAAGCTCACTAAACTAGGTATAAATCCCTATGTCACAAGATGGGTTGCCAACTGGCTCATGGACAGAACCCACACTGTGAAAGTAGCAGACTCCAAATCTGACTTCAGACCAGTGACAAGTGGAGTGCCACAGGGTTCAGTCCTGGGTCCTCTCCTGTTTGGTATCTACTTCTCTGAAGTACATGCTAACACAGAAGGTCTTTGGCTAACAAAGTTTGCAGATGACTGCAAACTAGGAGCCATAATCAAAACTCTTAATGATGTGGACATACTACAAAAAGGCCTCACTGAGACAGATGCCTGGTGTCAAAGCCATGGCCTGAAGCTCAATGCCAAAAAGTGTATTGTCATCCCCTTTGGTAAAAACTCTGTACCCATGAACTACCACATAAGTGGTAGTCTACTTAACGCAGAAAGTGTGATGAGACCTTGGGACACAGGTAGACAGTAATCTCTCCTTTGATAATCACATCGCCACAGTGATCAGGAAATTCTTCTACATGGCTCACCTCATCACAAAAGGTTTCTCATCCAGAAAAAAGAGGCCATTGTTCCCCTCTACTCATCACTCATTAGACCCATTATAGATTACAATGCCCCTTTTGGTATGTACCTCACAAGACATTTACAACAACTGGGAAGGCCACAGAAATACCTCACAAAGAGGATTACTGGCCTCAAACAGATGCCCTATGCAGACCGTCTCAAAAAACTCCAGCTTTACTCCATCGCATATCGCCTACTCAGAGGCGATCTCTGCCTAACATACAAAGCTATGTCAAACCCAGAGCTGTTGGACATATTCCACTTAAAGAAATCCCAATCCCTCCGAGCAACATGCTCTAGGAACCTAAATCTTGTCACCACAATAAACAAAACATGCTGGCGGGATAGATTCCTGTCCCAGAGACTTCCCATATTCTGGAACAGACTACCTATCTATGTCAAACAGAGCTCCTCATTAGCACTCTTGAAGAAAAATCTTGATGATTGGATGGGAAATAGGAAATTCACCTCAGGGATCACTTCTGTAGCTCTGCTCGATAGGGGCACAGGAAAATAATTTTCTTGGGTTGCGAAAGCCAGGGTACCTTTTTGGCTAGGCTTATACAGGCCCTAGGGCTAATAGCCTAGTACCTACCTATGAACCTATGAACCTATGAACTGAGACAAGTCAATAGTATCTTCACGAAATATCCTTGGAATATTAACAGAAGGATCTGTGGCCATAAGGTACACTTTTATATGTGGGTGTTGTTTTATTATTACTACTTTGGAATTACTTGCTACTATGGACAGTCAGTTTCCCAAGATTTCTCCAGCTAACCTGATTGACATGGGCATCCTGAGGCAATGTAGCAATTGTCTCATGTATACTGACAACCACCTGCTCCTAAAGCAAACAAATGGAGTATGTGAAATGTAACCATACCATGAAACGTGATTCAGTCCTCTCAAATTACAATAAACAAGTCATCAAGCAGGTTATCAGTACACACACTTCTCTTGCACATGAGAAAGTCAAGACACATAAACCCACACATGCGGAGGTAATAACCAAGAGCCTACCAAAATGCTAGAGACCTCCCAAGAACAAAGAATCCACACATACTGGCACATGAACAGAATCCACAATTACACATAACAACACACATATCAATGTCTCAGCAATTAAACCCCTAAGACCAAACACCTTAAAACCAAATTAATTGGTCATAGGCATCTCAATAGTGAGAAGCACAAATGCCCCCCTCACCAGGTTGGACAGGGAAATGGTCATGGTCAACTGCCTGTCAGGTACCAGGATCTGTCAAATCACACACACACACACTCAAGTCACTCAGCAACAATTACTATTAAGACTCTGCCATGGTACATGTTGGAGTGAATGACTTGAGATGTACCTCTGGATTATATGAAGAGAGACATGACTGAGCTCTCAGATTATGTGTCCCAGACAGGCATGCCCCCAGCCCTAAGCAGCATTCTACCCTCACCTAAGATGATTCCACAATGCAGACAAAAATAACTGATTTCAACAATTGGCTTAGGTTCTGGTGTCACTCCATGGGGATCCAGTATCTATCAGCCTGGGAAAACATGGTCAACAGACCAAAATGCTTTGCCAGAAATGGCTTTCACCCATCTCCTCAGTGCTTTCATATACTGGCAAAGATGCTTACCAACCCCATAGTGCCTTTTTTTAGGCTATGTCAAAACAGCAAAACTTCTGATGTAAAAAAATCCACTAGAGACAAACTCAAGGTCATGCTGCTTAATGTTAGCAGCCTAAACAGTAAACCGAACACCTTGCAAGTATTCCTCACCTTGGAAGATGCTGATGTCTGTGCAGTCACTGAGACTTGGTTCAAGGCCACAGAGAGCACCCCAGCAGTACAAGATTACAATGCGTTTCACATGTTCAGACCCCAAAACAAGCGTGAAAGAACCAAAGATAGAGATATATCCACCTTCAGTAAATCCAAATACACCTGGAGACTGGTGAAACAGTACAACTCTCTTGGTCTCCAGGTCCAAATAATAGATAAATAGGTAAAATATCCTACCACATCATAGCTAGCTGCAGGTCCCCCACCATGAACCAGGAGAAACACACCGCTTACCTGGACTTGCTAAATTTACTGTGGTGGTGGTGCTGCAATAGCGTTGTTGCCTCACAGTAAGACGTTGTCCTCTTCGATTCTCAGCTAGAGCGTCTTCTGTGGAGACATGCGTGAATGGGCTTACCTTCGTTGAAGGTTGTGCATTAGGGCCGGCAACTCGGCACGTAAAAATCTACTGCCAATCATAGCGGACCGGAATTCCGCTGTGGCGACCCCTAACCGAGAAAAGCCGAAAGACACAACAACAACCTGGACTTGCTAAAGTCATTCAATATACAGCCAAACACTTTAGTCATGGGAAGCCAAAACTACCTGTCCATCTATTGGGCCACTTACACCAGCACAAACACAATTGCACTGAGGTTCCAACACTTTGTTAATTCAGATTTCCTGGAACACTTAGTCTGCACCCCCACAAGGGGATTAAATGTCCTAGACTTAGTACTCACCAACATGGGGAGCTATGTACTAACCCAGTGTGTTGCCCTTCCTGGTTAAGTCAGACCATAAATCTATCTCATCTGAAGTAAAAATCAGACTTGACACCACCACAGGATAAAAATACTGAAACATTTCTCCAAAGCAAACTATAACCTTCAAAGCGGTAGTATGAAAGGCTTCAAAGCCCCTGATAACACAAACAGCAATGACTCATATGCAGAGGAGTGCACAAATGCCCTATATAGCCACTTATACAAATATATTCACTTGGTTCTACCTGGTATGACTAAAACCATCTCCTCTCAAAAAAACAAGGCACCCTGGTGGACTGCAAGTATAAATAAGTTATATAACATGTGAAGATAGGTGAAGGCTAGCCAGAACCTGCCAAAGTAGAAGCCATTCAGGCATGGCCTGCACCTGTTACCAAAAAGCAGGTGAGGGCATTCTTAGGGACAGCAGGGTACTACAGAAAGTTTGTCCCCAGTTATAGTACCATAGCTGCTCCACTCACAGACCTGACAAGGATAAACAGGCCAGATAAGATAGTGTGGACCCGAGCATGTGAACAGGCATTCCATAAGCTTAAAGAAGCTTTGGGAGGACCCCCTGTGTTAGCCAGTCCAGATTACAGCAAAGAATTTGTTGTGCAGGTGGATGCTTTGATCCATGGGGTGGGGTCTGTATGTAGCCAGATTTATTCAGAGGGAGAAGAGCACCCAGTAGTTTATTTCAGTTGTAGGCTTCAGCCCAGGGAGAAATGCTATGCAGATGTAGAAAAGGAATGTCTAGCCATAGTGTGGGCACTGCAGAAACTTCAACCTTATCTGTATGGAAGAAAATTCACTGTAATGACAGATCACAATCCCCTAACATAGTTAAACAGAGCCAGCCAGCAAAATGCCAAGTTGCTAAGATGGAGCCTAGGGTTGTAAGCATATGATATGTCAGTGCAGCACCGCAGTGGGATTAGTAATGCCAATGCAGATGGTATTTCAAACAAGGAATGGAGTAAGGTATACTCAGATAGACCTAACCTTTTCAAGCAACGTTTCTCAAGGGTCACTTGAAAAACTAGCTTGAGTTCTCTGGGGGGGGGGGGATATGTGAAGATAGATGAAGGCTGCCAGCCTAACCAGATAGAATTTTGTAGATAATTCTGTCATTTGTAAATATTAATATAAGCCACAGGCTTGTTCTCTTAAATGGAAGAAAATGGTGTCAAATGTTGAACTTCAAAAATGTAACCACATTGCACTCTGCTGGAGGAAAGCCGATAAGTCAAGCATTGTATAATTGTTTGATCTCAAAACTTGGAGCCTAGATGTCTGAATGAAGGAATTCATCCTATTGTTCTGAGACCAGAGTTAATTGCTAGAATTTGTATGTATAATCTTTTTTATTGCTGTAGCTTCCTGACCAGGTGCAAGATCAAAATGGCTGCTAAACTCTGAGGTTCTGTTAGCCTGGGAACCAGAGACAAAATTATGTAATCTGAAATCAGTCAGTAGTACTGTGTTATCAATTTAAGGACAGAGAGACTCAGAGCATTTTGCATTTGTCTTCAGAACATCCAACTCACCAGCACTCTGGCTGCGTCTGTATGTATGTAGGATCTTAGACTTTAGTGTCTCTCTTAGAAATAGCTAGGAAATAGGAAGATTAGACTAGTTGTTTTCTGTATTGATATCAGAACTATTCTACTGTATTATTTTAAGCATTTTCTTATGATCTCTGAACTCTTGATTAGCACTGTGTAGTAAGGAGTATTGTTTTGTGTTCTTTATTATTTATTATTAAATATTTTTAAACCTTTCCACTGTGGCTGTTTTGT
>NC_056733.1:1610601083-1610608583 GCF_019279795.1 Protopterus annectens | reverse complement strand
ACTCTGAGGGTGTTAGGTAGCAGGTTAGAGAGTTTGTTCTGCCAGAGGACAGCCTGCTGTCCACCATTCAGGTAGGATTGAAACTATTGGAGGGCTCCAGTATCTAGACAGAATGTTTGCAGGGTGTGGATTAAAAGTTGGTGATCAAACATATCGAATGCCTTGGAAAGATCCAAAAAGAGGGCTGAGGATATATAATTATTGTTGCGATTATGGTTTATGGTGTTAGTAAAGGCTAGGAGGGCTAAAGTAGTGCTGTGATGAGGACGGAAGCCATGCTGAGTGTCTGCCATAAGGCGATTTTGGATTAGATGGTGCATGAATTGTCTATGAATACATTTTTCCATAATCTTTGCAAGTGGAGAGAGTATAGCTATTGGCCTATAATTGGAGAATTCAGTAGAGCTGCCTCCTTTGTGAAGTGGGATTACATAGGATATTTTCCAGATGGTGGGAATTTTAGCTTCTACTATGGTTCCATTGATTAGTATTGAGATGGGGTAAGCAATAGCATCAGCTGATTTTTGTAGGTACTCGGCAGGGAGTTGATCAGTAGAAAGTGTAGTGGGTTTTAATTTTTTGATCAAGGTACGGATAAGTGAAGTGGTGACTGGTTGGAAGCTGAACGCAAGTAGGTTTCTAGGGGTGCTACTTTCAGGACCAGGGGAGCTAGGAGGTAGTTGGCTAGCTAGGGTTTAATTGTCTCAGTAAAGAATTGGTTAAAACTATCAGAAACATCTTCAGGGGTTTTATCAATAGTAGCAGCAGGGATTGGGGTTGAAGTTTGTCCAGGATGTAGTATATTATTAAAACCTGCCCAAAAACTTCTGAGGGTTATTTTGATTTACTGTCTGTAAATTACAGTAGTATTGTTTTTTGTCTTGTAAAATTGATTTTTTGGTTTTGTTCCTGGATTGCCTGTATTTAATGTGATCTTGAGGGTCTTTAGAAGAACGCCATAAAGCCCATGCTTTGTTTCTAAGGGTAATTTTGAGTTTAGACTCTATAGAAAGCCATGGTGCAGTTTTTGCCTTGGTTCTCTTTGAACGAACAGGTGCATGCAAATCAAGGATCTCAAGGAATTTGTTGTTAAAGTATGCTACTGCTTCCTCTAAGGGGAGGTGTTTTAGAATAGACCAATTACATGAGTTTAGTTCTTGTTGGAATTTGGCAGGGTCAAAGTTTTTATTGTTTCTAACCTTTCTGAGTAAGGGTTGTTGGGAATTAATGGTTTTGTGCTTAATTACATATGTGAGAAGGTGATTGCTTAGGCCATTAAGGAGGGTACCAGAGGTGTACAGTTGGGAGTGACTGTTTATGAGTACCCAGTCAAGTATACTTTCTTTTTGGTTGGGTTTACCTATCCTGGTAGGGGTGGATATGATTTGTGTAAATGCATGCAGGTTAATATGGGTGGTTGGGGATTCTAAGGAACAGGTGCCCCAGTCTATGTTAAAGTCTCCAAGTAGTAGGGTTTCTTGGGGGTAGTGACATGATAACCAGTGCAGGATATCTTCAAATGTAGATATATTGTTACCTGGGGAATGTACATACAGATGATATTAATGCATTTATTTTTATTAAGTTGCAATTTGGTGGCAAGAATCTCAGAGTTATTAATCTGAGGAGGTTGTATTACATCTATGGTGACATTCAACTCAGATTTATAGAGTACAGCTACCCCACCCCCCTTCCTCGAAGCACGATCCAGACTGTGTATGTTGTACCCAGGTGGTAACACTTCATTGTCTTTAGTGTTAGGTTTTAACCAGGTTTCAGATAAACAGAGAATCTCAGGGGAGTGGACATCCAGAAGTGCATGCAGTTCATGTACCTTGTTATTAATGCTTCTAATATTGAGAGGAGAGAGTTAGTTGGCCTATAAATTGTAGGTTTGTAGCTTAGATTACAAGTAGAGGGGGTATGTGTATCTGAAGTGAGTGGGCCAGGGTTGGGGTGAATATCACCACCAAGTATTAGGTTGAGTCTATACTTGGTGATGAACTTCAGGAATTTGTTTATTAGTTTGTGGTAGTGTTTGGATCTAGAGCTAATGTGCCTGGGGTTGAGATGTTGATAGACTGAACAAGATGTTGGATAGGATCTGGTACTGTAAGTATGGTTGAAGGTGGAAGGATTTACAGCTGGGGTGATAGTATGGCCTTTTGGGACCTGAAATCCCGTAAGAAACTGGTTTTCATACAAGGTTAGGAGGTATGGTGTGAACAAGAGGGGTGTGAACAAGAGGGGTAGTAAAGAGGAGTATATCATTATATGTGATGATTCAGCTAGTGAGTGAAGGAACTGTTTTACCTGGTGATGCAACACCAGAAGATAGAGTGGTGAGGTAAAGGTACTGGAAGGGGGGATGGGAGAATGCCAGATGAAAGCTAATAGGTGCTATTAAATGCAGGTAGTGGAATAGGGGTGGGTGGAATTATCCCAGATGAAAGCAGATAGGATCTAGAAAGTGGGGGAGTGGCTATAGTACTATAAATTTAGAGGTACTGGGGGCGGGAGGGAATTGGGGGCAGGGAGGGGAGCGAAGAGAGCCCGAGCATAGCGAGGGCGAACGTAGCGGGACTATTGCAGTTTACAAGGTTTTCTAAGGTGTCCTAAAGCTATAAGGTAAGTATTACAGCTCTAATGTAAGAGTCAATTTACTGCAGTTACAGGGGAAGGAGGCAACCACTCAAGTAGAAACAAAGAGCCCTATTAGTAGTAATAAACAGATGTGTATAAGTGGTAGTATTGTGGGCTTGTACTGTTGATGTACTGTAATGCTGCACCCACCCTGTAGCAATGCCACAGCTGTGGCCACTGACATCGCATCTCTCACACTCTTATGTAGGTTCCTCTGGTATACCACCAAGGCAGCAGCCTGTAGCTGGTGAGTATGGTTTATGTTGATGTGTGCCAATACAACGGGCATGTAATGGCTATGGTATATTCCATGCACACATCTAACACACCTACCCATAATGCATGCTGTACATGTTCACATATTGTTGCTGTTAAATACACTGCATCACAGTGGTGACCATAATGGGGTATCGGAAGAGTATGTCAGACACCTGCAAGATAACTAACATCCTCTCATTGTGAAATGTGTCCACAGGGATTAACATAATGGTGGGACATATGGCCTACAGTAGGGACATGTGTGAAACATCACCCTTATACAGTGCAACAACAGTGTATATACCAGTATTACAATGGCAACTGTTACAGATCTACACTATGGCATAACGTATTACTGTGGTTCACATTATTAGCTGGGATTAGGCTTAACACGTGGTGTTCAGTGTATAGGACACTGCAAACTGACACACATGTGTAGGCCATACTTTTCAAGCATCTGCAAAAAGGCTGAAGGTGGGGAGGGTGTGTCAGCATGACACACCAGTGCACTGCAGCAGGGATTAGAGGATGCTAAGAATGGCTGTATCTGCACACAGTCAGGTTCAGGAACTGTGGCAAACATAACCCTACCCCCACAGCAATAGTGACAGCATTGTGTGAATACCAAGGGATGTGCACATGAGTAGACCTTGCAATCATGCAGAGTTGGGGGACATGTGTCATACACTGGCAAATGCAGATGGCCCATGCTAGTACACCCCTGCCAGGAATAGTGACTGCTGTAGTACACATAAAAATAGGTGCAACAAACTGTCATGATAAGGGTGTGCACACATATGCACACACGGAGTGTATGCATCGCTGTCAGCATCCGCACACCTAACACATTTCATAGACACTGCGAGTGAATGTACAGGACATATGTCACATATCGGGCTCATGTACTGTTAATATATGGGGTGATGTGGTCCCATGGCAGATCAAGGAAGGGTGCATCATATCAGTAAGGGTGTGTACACTCCCCATAGCCATGGTGTGATCTGACAGTTGTCAGTGTAATGGTATTGGATTGGTCATACATGGTCCGCTAATGCTGAGATCTGTGAACCAGACATCAGGCATTCACAAATGACAACTCTCCACATATCATCCCAGGTATGTGTCACTGAAAAATATAGGGGCTGTGAGCATTAGAGCTGACATAACTGACACAGTACTACACATTCAGCAATGGGGTGTACACCTGTGAGGTTTGGTACACAGTACATGGCAGGGTGCAGAACAGGTGCACAGCAATACTGTGTACATGGGTGCAGTGTTTTCCAGGAGAAGGGGCATCACCTACTAACACATCCCATGCATCACACACATGTATACTGTTGCTAGCATGGATTGACTATAGCTGCACTGCATGCTGTTGTGTACCATATGTTATACATGTTGATATATGGGTAATGGGAGGACTGTGTGTACTATCTTTGTGCAACCTCACCTGTATGTGTGTGTGTGTGTGTGTGTGTGTGTGTGTGTGTGTGTGTGTGTGTGTGTGTGTGTGTGTGTGTGTGTGTGTGTGTGGTTATTTTGTCTGTCGGTTCAATCTGGTGAAGTGGAGGGAGGGTTATGCATGTAGGATGTTTGTGTGCATGTGTGCATGTTTGTGTGGATGCCCATGTATGCACATGTGTGATTGTGGGGTTGTTCATATGGCAGTACTTCCCTTTGGAATCATGCAGTGCATGGACATGGACTGACACATGACACACCAGGTATACTTTTCTAATATGTAATCACAGGGCAGCTGATAGTATACTAAGATCTGTAGCATGGAGCATGCATTGGGAGGGAAAGTAGACACCAGGCATACCCTTCATATCGCATTCAGCAGAGAAGTGAATGACAATCCACTTATGCAGCACTACAGATGCATTGGGGAATTACTAGATAACACCAGGGGGTGTATCCATATATTACAGTTGTCACATGATAGGTTGACTGAGCAGCATATCTGGCATGTACTGAGCAATACTTACACATGACACTCCAGTGCGTGACATTATGGAGTGAATGTAGTAGCCCCTCACATATAGGGGCCATTCTCATGATGTCCACACACATACACAGGGTGAACACTGAATGACAATAGTGAGGCCATGTAAAACCTACTCCACTCAGGTCAAGGAGGTAATGGAGTAACAGGTCTTGTGTTGTGATCACTTGTCTAGGCATTTAGAGGTATGATACATTAATGAGTGGTATTAATGAGTATATGTTACCAAGTGTGATGCAGGATGGGGAACTTATGGCAATAAACGTGGGACTGTCTGTGAAATCACGGACAGATAGATATTAAGATGGAATGTGTGTGTGTGTGTGTGTGTGTGTGTGTGTGTGTGTGTGTGTGTGTGTGTGTGTGTGTGTGTGTGTGTGTGTGTGTGTGTATGTGGATATGTGTGTACTGTTATGCAATGCTGTACAGGTCTTAAAGTGCGTTTCTTGTTTTCCCACACAGGTGGTGAGGTGGGTCAGGGTCCAATCTGATGTTGGTGTCCATACAGACACCAAAGATGATGATAGTACTGTTGAGGCACAGGTGGGGTTGTCAGGGGCCGAAACTGCACTACCATTTGACATCCCCCTCTTAACCACCTCAACCCTGCACACAGTTCAGTGCCTCTACATACCCCATCACCAGTGGCCATAGCAGAGGGACAGTTGGCGGTTGGTGGCAGTGCAGAAGAGAGTGTGGTATCCATACCTACTGTGTCTGGTCATAGCAGGCATAGCCAGATGTCTGGCAGGGCACCACATAGGCAGATGTTCCAGGCTGCTCATGGTAGGGCCACTGGTCATCATGCCCCTGACAGAAGTGCCAAAACTGGTACCACCAGGTCCATGTTTCAGGCTGTCATGGGGGTGCAGGCACATATGGAACTGTACACCAGACAGGGCCTGAGGCTGCAGAGGGCTGCTCTCACATCTGCAGGCAACAACTTCCATGAACTGTCTAGTGCCCTCCATGTTCATACTGAGGTCATGGATAAACGGTTTGGTGAGATGGTGGGCCTCATTGACCGTGGTTTGTCTGTGCTTAAACATGTGGTGGGAGTGCGGCAACAGTTGTGTGGACATAGGCCAGCAACACCAACAGCTGGTGGTCAACGTGGACATGCTAGGACACCAAGGTGCTCCCATAGTGGCAGTACCAGCCCAAGCACTGCAGGGGGGCACTGTCCACACCACACCACAGCAGGCCATGAGCACATTGTCCTGGCAAGTCCCAGGAGGGACCTGGTTCCAGCGGACATCTGTCATCATCAGGGGAGAGTAGCACATCAAGGCCTGTGCCCGGACATGCCCATTGAAACCCTGGCAGGCACAGTCTGCGTGTCCGTGGCCAGAGGTGGTGAACTGCACACCCTGCCAGGTATGGTCTGCAGCTGTCCAAAAACACTTGTATAGGGCAGCCACATGGCAGAACTGTGTGCATACATACCCACACACTATACGAACACACCTAGGGCAACCCCATACATACACACACACCACACCATCACGCCCAGTTCAACTAATTACAACCCTCACCAACACACATGGTGTCAAATGTATGGCCCACCCTCGGCCTCTGGCAAACCAACAACACACCCTGTGCATATGATGATACCTGTGCCACATCCCTGTCATCCATAACATTGATGCAGGGACAGGCTAATATGGTTCTGATGCACATGATAACTATACTACAGTGTACCAATGTACTGCAGTGTAACATGTTGTCAGGAGTAATGTTTAATGCATACATGTCAGGTAGTGTAGCCATCCAGCAATGGTGCATTATAGTTGTTAGTAACACTGGGTGATTGTGGTCTCCATAATGTTATCCATTTGTGTTCTAGGTGTACATGTGTCAGCAGGAGGATGGTCTGTAGTCATATCCCACAAGGGTTATGGCACTGTAGTGGCACCATGGCTGTGACACATCCGGGTACAGTTGAACACATGTCACAGGTTTGTATAACAGTTATTGCCTGTGCCACATAGACAGGTGACCCGCTAGGACATGTATAATCTGCAACCTGATGTAGACCCATCCACATACATGCACACTCTTACTTGGCAACACTGGGACTAGACCCCTGCCTAGGTATGTAGTGCTATTGAACTGTGTGACTTTCATTGCACACATCACACAGAGTTTAGGGTGAGGTGTGTTCTAGGTTACATGTTACATGCAGAGCATCCCGAGACATGTACAGTATGGTAATGGGGGATGTAATGGTTGTATATGGACAATACATAGTGTGAGTGACATACCATCATATACACATTAACAGACACATAACAGGCAGATACACATCCAAGAGACCTGGGCCTATCGGTGCTAACTAACTTGTCCATGTGCCCAATGTGCTACAGGTAGGCTGCACACAGCACATGCATAACTGGCCTGGATTGTAGTATCAGTTACCTGTATGGTTGATGGTGGTCACCATAAAGTGGTACATGGGACATATACCGGGTGTACCATGGTGCAATGACAATGTACACAGCACCCACATCCCCCAGTGGATATTGTACTCACTGGAACCCATGATGACACTCTGACATACCCACCATCACACATTGACCACGACTATGATA
>NC_056733.1:1610546083-1610596083 GCF_019279795.1 Protopterus annectens | reverse complement strand
GTCAGCAATACACAATAGTTACGATGGCCTGGCAGCAGTATGTCTTGCAAATAACTGGACATAACAGCACACTGGGTAATTACACTAGGCTGCTAGGCATGTCATGAAGCCCTGGGCAAACTACAGGCAGACTGCCTCAACACTGGACTACATTTTATATGGGGGAATACACATGTACCTGCGATTATAGCAGGCTCTACACGCATGTCACAGCACAGAGTAACAGACACCTGTGAGAAAGTGCATACCCATAACCAATGTAAACACAGCCACAGCCACATATGGTACACAAACTTAATATGACACTGTATGGACTGTCTGATAAACACCATCCTCATATGTGCCACGCACACACTAACCCTACATACACTGGGTCATGGCACAGTGTTGTCTGATGGCTGTCTGTGGTATGGGACACATGTGTGTCTGGCCCTACAGACATGTGCGCCAATAGGGTACCATACACTGGAGCAGCATGTAACATCAGATAGAACAGAACCAAGAACAATGGCATCTACCACAGTCTGTGCACAGCCCAAGGTATGAATGCACAATACACATACTGTCGACAATCACCATAAGTACACAGACCTCAGTACTGTACACACAACTGCAGAATGCCTAAGTTATGTCCTAAGAAACAACCACTACTACACATAACATGTCTAGCAGTTTGATATCTGACTGGCTTGTTATCAGGTATGATGTCAATAAACAATGGTGTACAGAACATATCACCTCTTACTGCATTACATATGTACAAAGGTTGACAGACTTGTGGCTGGAGCTACAAATACTGGCCCAATATTGGCATGTTGCTGTGATAACCTCATACATTTACTGTCATACCAGGGTTTGTTGTGACATATGTCCTATGAGGTATATGAATTCAGTAACTCGCATGGCTGACTGTAATCCTCACACTATGCTTCTGCAGTTCTCAGATAGGTGTTCTGTGAGTAACACAAGAAACAAAAGGCTCCACACACACTGCCCAGTCTGCAGATGACCCTACAGATGGGAGTTTCCTCAAAACCATAGCACTGTCATGACAGGTATTAAAACATGTAGACCAGCCATATCCACATACACCCTATTAAACTGACATTACTCCAAATGCAGAATAGCAACACTTGCATTCTGTAGTCATGTCTGGCACATCCCCCTCCTGTCTGTTGGCCATTTTCCGCAGTGTATGTTGTTAGAGGTAAATCCCAAAACCATCTGTGATGCTGTTTGCCAAACACCAGATCTAGGTCCTGTTCACAGTGAATGAAAAGGCCCAGCACCAACATGATGTTCCTAGATATTGGAGTGTGTTTCCATGCAGTTGGCTACGGGAATGTTACCACAGCTGTTCCACATGCAATCAGCTAGAAGATGACTGCAATTCATGCAGAGGCCATCAGCTGATCATGAGCATCACTTACAAAACACAAGCTGCTGACTAAGCAAAGCAGGTGTACTTCTTCACATCCACCAGAGAGGGAGTGAGAGAGACAGCCAGAGACAAAGTAAGTCATGGAGAGGGTGGGAGAGTAAAACCTAAGCATGTTTTTGTCACACACCTACCAATACGGGGTTTCAAACCCCTGACTGACTATATACTGCTATCAAATGTCTATGCAGTTATTGCATGTGCCACATAGCATACATGTTGGGAAGCTGTCCAAATGTATATGTGAGGTGAGTGACATCTGTAACATTAATATAGTAGTGATACGGTAGGTGTAGTACATGTGCCTGTCCACATGAACAGGTGTCAGCGTCAACACAGCCACATTCTCTCAGGGACTCACACACAGTGACATACTTGGCAGGGTCAGGAATACACTTCCTAACTAGTTAGTTTGCCACAATACAGTAATGCGCAGGTATCACATGCTCCACAGGGGTTATTGGGAGGTTATATGGGCAAAGGGTATGTGAAGGTGTCTGACATCAGACAGCCTGCTTCAGTTTGCCAATGGGAGTTGTAGTGAGTGTGAATGTGGTCGAAAGCATCATACACCACACACACAGATACAGGGTGCCAGTGCTGACATGCATGGGTGCATTGCTTGACAGATGTGTAGTGGTTGACTGTGCCAGCAGGCTATACAAAGCTAGGTGAAGGGTATACCTTGACATGAAGCCACATGACAATGGTCTGCAGTGTGGCTCAGAGGTGTAGTGTCTGGATTGGCCCACACAGGTGGATATTATATTCACCATCCAGTCACCTGGGTTACTATTGTGTATGGCCAATGCTGTGCAATGCTTACCATGTATGTGTTCTATATTCCATGACATGGATGGTGTCTGGGATGTGCACACATCCCACATGCATGTATAGTGACATGTGGAACTGTACCTGAGGTGTCTGGCCCATGTTGCGTACACAGATTATCATCAGATGTGCCAGTCCTGGCCTCATGTGGTGGGAACTGGAAATGGACAGCAGATTGACTCTGCACCTACATTGATAGCATGATACATGACATGGATGGTGTCTGGGATGTGCACACATCCCACATGCATGTATAGTGACATGTGGAACTGTACCTGAGGTGTCTGGCCCATGTTGCGTGCACAGATTATCATCAGATGTGCCAGTCCTCGCCTCATGTGGTGGGAACTGGAAATGGACAGCAGATTGACTCTACACCTACATTGATAGCATGATACAGGTATTCCCTGGTGTCAGTGGCATCTGTCCATATAAGGCATGTGTTTAAGGCATGGTATGTCCTTTGTGGGTCACATTTGATGGCACCACAGTTGTTGCAGCTGTCCAGTGGGGAACATAGTGAAGGCACACTGTCTGCAATTACATGCCTACTGTACTGATGGGCAGGATGCCATGCCCTCTGTAGTCCACGACAATCACACCATGGTTACTATCTGTGGGCTATATGCAGGGTACTACCAACAAACAGGTTGTTGCCTAGGCTAATGTGTTTGTGTATGAAACATGGGTTGAAAGTGTTCTCTGGTAATACAAGGGTTGCTTACTTTGTTTGTCAGGCCTTGATGTCACATGTAGGGCTATGGATTGGCACCCCAGCCTCTCAGCTATTTGACATCTGTTAACCTTGTAAGGTTGACACTGTGACATATAATAGAGCAACCATATAAGAAATTTGCAAAACCCGCTCCACAATGAGTCCAGTTGTTACACACTCACAGCCACCTCCACACAGGATACAAATGACAAACACTTGCCAAGTCTGGGATTAGAACCCCTACCTAACTACTATATTACACTACAGCACTACGCTATTATAGGACACACCACAGTGATTACTGGAGTACTCTTTCCCCAAAGGTGTATTTCACTGGGAATGACATCAGCAGGCTTGCCAAAGTAGGTCAATGGAGGTTGTAGTGACTGTGAATGCAGTCAAGAGCATTGCACCTTACATAGACAAGCAAACACACACACACATGCACACACATGCACACACACACACACACACACACACACACACACACACACACACACTCACACACACACACACATACACACACACACACACACACACACACACACACACACACACACACACACACACACACACAAACATCCACACTTGCCATTTCTGGGAATAGAACTCCTACCAAACTACTATATCACAATACAGCATTACATCACACGACACTGAGATTATTGGAGTACTCTTTAAAAAATGTGTATTTCACTGGCAATGACATCAGCAGGCCTGCCAAAGTAGGTCAATGGAGGTTGTAGTGAATGTGAATGGCCTCAAAAGCATTGCACCATACACAGACAAACAAACATCCATACTTACCATGTCTGGGAACAGAACCCCGACCAAACTGCTATATCACACTGTTATAGGACACTCCATGGAGATTACTAGAGTACTACTTCCCCAAAGGTGTATTTCACTGGGAATGACATCAGCAGGCTTGCCAAAGTAGGTCAATGGAGGTTGTAGTGACTATGAATGGCCTCAAAAGCATTGCACCCTACACCACCAAACAAATACCCAGACTTGCCATGTCTGGGAACAGAACCCCTACCGAACTATTATATCACACTAAAGCATTAAGCTGTTATAGGATGCACCATGGATATTAATGGACTACTCCTTTCCTAAAGATGTATTTCAAAGTGAATGATATCAGCAGGCTTGCCAAAGTAGGGCATTTGAATTGTAGTGAGTGTGACTAGCCTAAAAAGCATTGCTCCCTACACAGACAGTGGCACACAAACACAAACCCACACAGTTGCTATTTCTGGGATTAGAACTCCTACCTAACTAGTTTATCACACTTCAGCATTACATAGTTATAGGACATGCCACAGAGATTACTGGGCTGTTCTTTTCCCAAAGATGTATTGCAAAGTGAATGACATCAGCAGGCTAGCCAAAGTAGGGCATTTGAATTGTAGTGAGTGTGACTAGCTTAAAAAGCATTGCTTCCTACACAGACAGAGACACACACAAACCCAGTTGCCATGGCTGGGATTAGAACTCCTCCCTAACTAGTTTATCACAATACTGCATTACACAGTTATAAGACGCGCCACAAAGATTACTGGGTTATTTATTTCCCAAAGGTATATTTCAAAGTGAATGACATCAACAGGCTTGCCAAAGTAGGTCATTTGAATTGTGACTAGCCTAAAAACCATTGCTCCCTACACAAAAAGAGACACACATACAGAGTTGCCATGTCTGGGATTAGAACTCCTACCTAACTAGTTTATCACACTACAGCATTACGTAGTTATAGGATGTGCCACAGAGATAACTGGGTTATTCCTTTCCCAAAGGTGTATTTCAAAGTGAATGACATCAGCAGACTTGCCAAAATAGGGCATTTGAATTGTAGTGAGTATGACTAGCCTAAAAAGCATTGCTTGCTACAGACACACACACACACACACACACACATACACACACACACACACACACACACACACACACACACACACACACACACACACACACACACACAGACAAACACATACACACATACACATACACACACACACACACACACACACACACACACACACACACACACACACACACACACACACACACACACACACACACACACACACACACTTGGCATATCTGGGATTAGAACTCCTACCTAACTAGTTTATCACACTACAGCATTAGGCAGTTATAGAATGCACCACAGGGATTACTTTGCTATTCATTTCCCAGAGGTGTATTTTAAAGTGAATGACATCATCAGGTTTGCCAAAGTAGGGCATTTGAATTGTAGTGAGTGTGACTAGCCTAAAAAGCATTGTTCCCAACACAGATAGAGACACACACGCAATTGCCATGTCTGGGATTAAAACTCCTACCTAACTAGTTTATCACAATGCAACATTACACAGTTATAAGACATGCCACAGAGATTACTGGGCTATCTCTTTCCCAAAGGTGTATTTCACAGTGACAGACATCAGCAGGCTTGCCATAGTAGGGCTATAGGGAGGGAAGTGTGTGTGCCTGGGCCATAACCCATTCATCTAGAGATAGACACACCACACTCAGGCACAAGGAGGTTTATATTCTGCAGGTACGTGTATACAACTGCTAGATGACTCTGCCTTTTACAGTCATGTTGCACAGCTAGCACTAGCACCACAGAGTCTTTAATGCTGAGGGATACCAGTGGCTAATTTCTACAGTGAGTGACATTTACGCATCATGCGGTAGTAGCCATTTGGCTGTGTGCTGGGTGGGGCAGGCCTCATGATGAAAGGCTCTTTGTCACTGTCACTTTCTTCCACACATCTATGTATGTGTACCTTTGGCATATTATAGTGTGTTGTTCTTGGATATATGTGTGTATTCCTATCCAATATGTGTACAAAGCATGACTGGTGCATACTAAGGAGTGTATGCACTAACATCTGCAACTGTCAGATATGCATAGTCCACTGTTGTTGGCAGACATGGGCTCCATTTGTTTAAGTGTGTGAGCATGCCCAGTATGCCAGTCTGTATTGAATGTGGGGATCCATTCCAGGTAGATTGTACTCCAGTGCATACCTTTGTGTTCTACACTTACAACTAGCAAACAGTTTCTGCAGGATATCTGTAGATCAGTTGGCAATATGCTGTCAAACTGTGGAAGGGATAATGGGTACTGTAGGTGACTGTGTCTGTGCTGCTTCTGCTACATAGTACTGGTGTTAGTAGAGATATTCAGATATGTGAACTGTTATACACTATGATGTTTTATGTACTCAAGTACTGTTAGGTAGACATTTTTACTTGCAGTGATGTCCTGGGGAACATAGGGTGAATGCAGCTGTGTCCAATGGTTTACCTTTATATGTGCATATTGCACAAGGGCAAACAGCAATTTTTATGAAAGGCAGTTTGCAAAGTTTGCAAACACTGAATGGAAAAAGGTTTGAATGTGCAATGAGCAAATGCACAGTGAAATTCGCTCATTGCACATTCGACATACTGGGGCAGATTGCACTATAGTGGGGATCAGAAAATGGTTCCTTTCCTCACTGTAGTGCGATCTCGGAGTTAGAATAATAAAATAGGGGGGGTGCAGGGGGGCTTGCCCCCCTGCATTACACTTTATCTAATTTTTTTCGACATTAATGTTCGAAAATCAGCGAATCGGCTTTTTGATTTGCTGATTTTCGAACATTTACTACTGTCACTGTTGTAAGTTTCATGGTTACGATTCGCTCATATGAGCAATCGCACCACTGTGTTTCGCTATTATGAAGGTAAACCATGTCCAATATTGTGGTCAAACGCCTACATATTCCTGGAAAGTTATGCCATTCTAGAGTGGGGAGCTGGAGACACTTGCTGTTGGGTCTGTGTATCCAGTTCAGCACCTTGGTACAGTGATGGCAGAGGATCCCATACGTGTACATCCGTCAATGTGACAGTTTGGCCTTATCTTGCTATGGCAATACCTCACAGCTGTACAGATTCACACAGGTTACCCAGAGGCAGGGGTCATAAGTCAGGACATTATCCCTATTGTGGTGTATGGGCAGGTTTGTAGCCACCCATTTTTGTGTTTGCAGCCAGGGATAGTATGTGCACATGGCTGTGCTTTGGCCTTTACACATTCCATGCTGCCCATGCTCCCACCCCTTCATTATTCTGTCCTCTTCCATACATTATGCAAACATTCTCTGATACTTTCCCTGTAGTTATCACTTCATCAGAGCTGTGTTTTGGTGTTGGTCCACAGTTCATGCAGTGGGACATGGTGGACATGTTACCGTGGTTTGTCCACATGGCCTTGCATATAGGTTATGTGGAGTGTGTTATGTTATGTGGGTGTCCATGACATAACATACATTGGCAGTATGGGTGAGATGCAGGCCTTTGGCAGAAGCCTGTAGGCCATTTGGTGGTGATGCAGGCCAGCTGTAGCAGGCCATTGCATTCTGTCACTCCTACAGTTCCAGACTGCCATACAGTATATTCCTCTGGGGTGACAGGGTAGGTGTGCTAGGTGTTCATGCCAATACTTTCTATCAGTATTGATCAGGTGGTGTGGATGCTGGCAAGGTGCTGCTTACAGCTAGGGACACACCTGCATGGGACACTCACACTGCATGCTGCATTCTTTCACTATTGCCATACACAGGTGGGGGTCATATTGTACCCATTCCCAACAGCAGGGATAAGACCAGAGACATACCCGTGGATGGTATTTGGGTGAGCTGGGTGCATGTGTGCTATGGACACTACTTGTATCTGACTCACAGATATGCATGGGGCATTCCAGGTATGCTGGCTTGTGCAGGGACATCAGCTGTTTGTCAATACATCAGTCCTATCACTTTTGTGATCTGCAAGTGTTCGGCCAGACGACATCAGTATTCCCTACTACAAGCCCAGATAATGTGATGCATACCTGTATGTACAATTCCAAGGGTATGTCCATTTCACAGTTACACATTATACACTGTATGTCTGGGGTACTTTTCCCTGTGTACTGCTTGTATATCTAGCCCAACAGTCATGCCATGTCCATCTTTCAGATGGTGACACATATTACCGCCATACATTTACAATGGCTTACTGCTAGAATCTGTTATACTGGGGAGCATTGTCTTTGGCACTGCAGTTGTGAGGACTTGGCCCTGTCATCTGCAGTAGTGGGCAATGGCCACCAGGTCAAACCTCAACATGCATACATACTGACCACTCTCACACAATATGAAACACACACCAACCTAACACACGCATACCTGCATATTGTACAGGGGGCACACCTGACTGTTACTACATTTCTACATAGGATTGGGGTGGGCACACCTGACTGTTACAATGTGTCTACATCAGATGGGGGGACACACCAGACTGTTACTACATTTCTAAATAGGATACGGGGGCACACCTGACTGTTTCTACATTTCTACATAGGATTGTGGGGGGGGCACACCTGACTGTTACTACATTTCTACTTAGGAATCGGGGGGTACACCTGACAGTTACAATGTGTCTACATCAGATTGGGGGGGTGCACCAGACTGTTACTACATTTCCTACATAGGATTGGGGTGGGGAACACCTGGCTATTTCTACATTTTTACTTAGGATTGGTGGGGGGAACACCTGACTGTTTCTATATTTCTACACAGGATTGGGGGGGCACACCTGACTGTTTCTACATTTCTAAACAGGATTGGGGAGGCACACTGGACACTCATACACATTTGCTATGACTGTACTGGTATGTCAGGTACTCCGTTTCATTCTGTATTATAACCTATCATGCTGACTAGAGGCATATCAGTGTTTGATTGACCTACATATTAGTTTCTGACTTCTTACACTTCAGAACTAACATCCCACTGCCTGATCTGATATTGTCAGTATGTGTAGGCCTGGGGGAGGAGGTTACCCATAGCCATCATTCAGAGGTCTTAGCACGGCCTTTGTTTGTGTTTTTATACACCTGTCCTGCTGGCTGAGACTGTTTTTGGGTATGTGAACCTCCCTGCCAGGCATGTGTGTGTGTCATATGGACACACATGTAGCTCAGCACATTTCCTGCAGTGGGTTTTGTCACCATGTGTAGTACTGGCAACTATGGTGACACCAGTGTTTGTTACAAATAATATGCTGCCACTATAGGTGTCTACTATCTGCTGGTATCCCATTCAGCCACCCAATTCCCTTGCATGCTCACATCCATACCGTAGATACAAGTAATAATGCATACTACTCCATTCGGCAATTGGTAAGAAGAGTGACTTACCTTGTGGGTGTGCCAGTATTAAGGATGGTGCTGGAGGGCTGCCTATATTTGGTGCACATAGTACACTCCCTATACATGGTTGAGCACAGGTAGTGTCATGCTTGGCATCACTTTTACATTATGTGCGAGTCAGAGAGAGGTGTCATTCCCTGGGTCCCTCCTGTGTCAGTGTATGTGCTATGCGTTGCCTCTTTGCCAAGCCCAGGGCATACTGGGCAGGCCTCCTACTGCCTACTGGGGCATGCTCAGGTTGTTCCTTCTCTGAGTCACTCTGTGCCTGTGCAGGCCTTGGCAATGGTGGGGGGCTGTGTAACCCTGCCCAGCACTGTTCCTGCTGCAGCTGTTTCCACAGGTTCATATTGTGTAGCATGGCACATACAATGACAATTTGAGTACATGTAGCTGGAGAGTACTGCAAGACTCCACCAGATGTGTCCAGGCACTGGAACCATGACTTGAGCATCCCAAACACACGCTCTATTATAATTCTGGTCTGTGCGTGTGCCTCATTATGGAGTTCTTGTTCGGGTGTATGTGCATTTCTGATGGGTGTCATCAGCCACTGCTCCATTGCGTAACCAGCATCCCCCACTAGGTGACTGTGAGGGATGTCCCCATTAGCAAATCTGTGGTAGAGCTGCGGCAGATGCCAAATGTGAAAATTATGATAGCTTCCAGGGCAGCCAGCACACACATTCATTATTATGCCTTGCGCATCACACACGACCTGGCAGTTGATGGAGAGGAAGCCCTTGTGGTTGATGTAGACCATACCTCACTCACCGGGTGGTGCTTTGATGCATATGTGCATGCAGTCTATAGCACCTACTACTTCAGGATATTCTGATATTTGGTGGAAGAGACGCATATTGCTGGTCAATGCCTCACGGGTGTTGGGGAAGTATACGTGCTCACTGGCATGTGCTGACATGGCATCCAGGAACTGGTGGAGTACCCTGGATGCTGATGCCTGTGAGATCCCCATGATATCCCCAGCTGGCCTTTGGAAGGTACCTGTGGCTAGTATTCTTAGGCCTACACATGCCTTGGTATACACTGGGATGGGTGCCCCTCTGTTAGTTCTGTGTATCAGGCATGGCCGGTACAGCTCAACAATTTGCTGTAGGAGGTCCCTGTCTACTCTATAGCGCTCCACTATCTCCAGCTCATGTAACCCCTGGTAAGTTACCCTGGGTCTGTACATTCTTCTCCGTCTCCTCACTGTGGGTTGGTCAACAGCATTCTCATCCTCACCACCCTCAGCCTCTTCCACATGTTGATGTATGATAGTTACTGCAGCCCCTATCATTTTGTTGTTTTTGTTTGTTAAAATTCCCCCGCTTGTATACACCGGTGGTGTAGAGTATGTGGGAAAAACCACAGGGAAAGGTGTTTGCATAGTTTATAGTAGTGTTCTGGGCTGGGCTGGGCTGGTCTGCTGCTTGTGTAATTGACTGATTCTGATACATTTCACCTGCCAGCTATGCTAGTTCTCCCTGATTACCTTCCTACTGCTGTTTTCCCTTCCCATTGTCTTCCTGTTTAAGCCCCGGGGCCTGCCACACAAACATAGTGCTCAAATGTCCACAGAGCTGCTATTTCCTGGTTTACTTTTTTTTTTCTTTAAAACCTGGTGCGCGGCATGCACACCCGCTTAGGCAATGTAAAGAATGCAAGGCAGCCTCAGACACACCCCCTTGCTTAGCTCTACTAAGCTAAGGGCAAACCCGAGCCACAGGGCTCCAATCCACTTACAGTATGCCTGACACACCCTCTATGATGTCAGCTAACTCCTAGGCTTGCACCAAGCTATTCCTGCTCTTACACTGTTGGGTGCTGACTAGCATTGAGGGGAAATCTGGGATTCAGTATTATTCCCCTCATTTGCATAGGGTTACCTGCTGATGCATAGTTACAGGTCCCACACTGAGCCTCCCCCCTTAGCAACCACTATTCACTGGCCATTTTGTCTTCTGCCTGCCATTGACTATAATGGCAAAATAGTGATTTTAGTTAGAATGCTTATTTCAGATTTTTTTTTAATTTTTCGCCCGATCCCATTTGCGCACAGCTGCCCTACTCTTAAACAGCCTAAATCGGCTAAAAAAAAATAAAAGTTTTTTTTTTAACTGTTATCCATGCCAATGGCCATATATTTGGCCATTGGCATGCTTTGCATGTTATATACACCTTTTATTTGGAGATATCATGGCTCCGTTTTGTAGTTTGTAGAAATATACTGTTACTGAGTACATTTCTGCAGATTACACTAGTCCTGCATGGCCAGCGGACAGCTTACTGGATCGCAAATTCATCTCATTTGCATGGATTTCACCTGCAAATGGGATAATTTGCATGCATGAGCTGAGTCCGTGCAGGACTAGTGCAGGAGAGCTCATGCAAGTCCCTGTAGGTTATTTCTGAATCGCACAGCTGACATGTTGCCTGCTGGAGCTCCTGCACTAGTCCTGCACACTGTGCAGGACTTGCTGAATCTAGGGGGGGGGGGGGAAGTACTGCTCACTTTGATAATGCAGAAACAGACAGCACTACCCTCATAAGTCCATGGAGACCCAAAGCTTACCAGCAGGAAATAACAGTAATATGAAACAACAGAATATCCAGTAAACTGGGTTTGCAGAGGAGGAAGCCATCCTATCATTCAGAAGAAAGAGAAATATTAGAAATAGGGTCATCCATGGTGTAAAGTGTATTTCCTTTTAAACTAATTTCTCTGTTTAAGTTCTCATAAAAGGTACAGAAGATGCCCCCTTTTCCTTACTTTTAGTCCCCTATGTTCCTTGACTAAATTTTAAGCTAGGCATCAGCACTTTTTTCACATTGTTCCTTAATTTTCCATATCAATAATTCAATCTCAGTCTCATCTTTGACCTACCACTTTATTCCTCTTATTTCTAACTCAGTTCCCACTTTAGATTCCCCTCGGTCCTAAAACTCTTATTTTGGCTTTAACACCCTCTCTCTCTTCTTTCCTAAGTATATTGCAATTCATACAGTTTTTCCACTTTTTCATTACCCCTGCCCTCCCTACTTCTTTAAAGCATACCCATATAACCTATAATTTGCCCTTGCCAGGCCATGTTCATCCCATCCTTTAGTCCCTTACCACCTGGTCTGACTTCTCCTCTGTTCTCCTACACAGTTTGTACCATCATCTCCTTCAGACAGCAAACTTTACTCTTATCTCTCCATTTCCTTCGATTTCACCACCATAGTGGTGTATGACCACTTCCTTCTCTTGTCCAATCCATAGTTAACACTGCACAATCTAATATATCTCTGGCCCTATACTTACTTTAATCACTTCACCAGCCATACTCACATATACCAAAATTATATCTTATCTGCAATCCTGCTTGCATCCATCCCTAGAGAAAGTAATCCTCCTTTCAAGCCCCTTTTCCTTCTATATGCCTATCTCCAACTTTCTTGTTACTTTAAATAGCATTCCTGGGAAATTTAACTTCACCATATGGTCTATCAGAATCAAAATCCAAAACCATTTTAAAGTCCATCAAATAATCACTCTATTGCTCTTCTTTCTTATCCTCTTCACTACCTCTGTATGTTCCTGAAACACATAGATTGCATCCGTTTTAGGTTCATAATAAGAAGCTATAACTATATCCTGCCTCTACAACTTCTTCCCACCACTAATCATCTCCTGCTGTCCTGAATCAGTTCTTGACTACCTCACCAGAAAATGTCCGACATCAATATCCCTGCACCCCCATCTGAAGCTTATACTGAAAGAGTTGAGATACATGAGAGTAGCAATGATGATCACATTGATATTCCAAAAGAAATAAAAAACACCAGTGTTGCTAAACGTAATGAACACTAGAACTTAAACTACTGCATACTTAGCACCAACTAAACCATTCAAAAAACAATTTAACCAAATTATAGACATCTGACAGAAGCATTTGAACACAAATCCTGTTTTAGATGTTACAAAATCAACCAAATGAGACAGGGGAGTGTTTTGAGATGTAAACTGGGTTTGCAGAGTGGGAAGCAATGCTGTCATCCAGAAGAAAGAGAAAGATTGCAAGTATGTACAAAAAATGGTTGCACATGATCTTTAAGTCTTTTGGAAGAACCTCCTTCAACCTAGAATCTAGGATCCTTGAAAATATCCTTAGACTCTAAGACAGAGAAGGATTTTAAAAACAGAAAATGTTGGAGTACTGTCAAAAATAAACCTGGACAATTAGCTGAAAACTATGAGCACTATCAAAAGTAAAATTGAACGATTAGATGAAAACTGAGTTTGGAGAAGAACTTACAGACATACTACAAGATAGGTGTATGCATTTTATGTTGTGAAATAATACAAAAGAAGTTGCTCAATAAGGAAGGTTTAGCAGTTTTATAATCACTAATGATAATTTCAAAGGATACAGCAATTCATAAGTTCATGAAATCTAAGACAGTGTATGGCCCCTGAAGGCCTTCTAGGAACACTGAGTCCATAAGATAGGACACAAATGTAATATCTCTTACCTAATCATCAATACTTTTTAGTAGTTTTCAAGTGTTCTAGACTGATGAATCTTAATTAGAATATTATTCCACAAAACAGCCATCTGATTTGAAATAAAAGTATATCTCAACCTTGTTTTATGTAAGTGTGGCTGAAATTTCATATTACTGTCTTAATGCTTTATTATTTTTATAAACCTCAATATTAAACAAAATTTGTAATTCTTCATCATAAAAACAATTGTAAGCTAAAATTAATATTCTCTTAATGTACCTATAACCTATGGAATAAAGGTTTAAATACATCCTCTTGCTCATATGATCATATTCTTTTACAGCAGCAATCTGTTTAGTGAACCATGTTAGACACCCTCTAACATTTTCATCTGACTCTTAGTATAGCTACAAACCATACTATTATATAAATAATGGGTCAAATATAACTATTATATACTGTAATCAAATAACCCATATCTCTAGAAGATAAAGAGTCTTTAATAAATAACCCAGCAGTTTCAATGCCTTACTACTAACATGAGTATCATGAGCCTTAAATAAATACTCTGTGGATAACATAGTACCAAGATCCTAATATTGTTGAAATTCAGTAAGATTCGCTGCATCTAAAAAGACTGGATTTCTCTGTATTTTCTGATTAAAATACATAGCATTGCACTTATAAAAACTCATTTTCATACCTGAACTAAAAGCCCAGTCACTTAGTAACTTCATGCAGGTGTTCAGTTCATTGTAATCTTTATTATTTTGTATTAAAAGCCTTATCTTGCAATCATCCACATATTTATAAATCCAGTTTCCTGTGCCTTGACATAGTAGAAAAAACTGCATTAAATAAAACAGGTCCCAGCACAGATCCCTGAGGTACTCCTGACAGGACAGACAAATAACTTCATAATGTATTTTGGAACTTTACACACTGCTTCCTATTACTTAGCCATTTCATTACCTGCATAAATAAACTGTTATAAGTTACTGAAAATGTTAGGCATTCAAAGGACTTGGTTAAGTACAAATAAATAACACCAGGAATAAGACCGATGTCTAGAACAACAGTAATTTGGTCATAAAACCTAATTAAGTTACTTTTAGTGTATCTTCCCTTAGCAAACTCATGCTGTTCAATATCAATAAGTGAACCACTAATATTAGTTTTATTCATGAATTCTAATATGTATCTTTCAAAGCCCTTGCCAACAACAGATGTCAAACTAATGAGCCAATAATGTTTAACCTCATCTTTCACCTCTTTTTATAAATTGTGGTTATGTGAGAAAGTTTCCAGGCTGTAGGCATAATCCCATCAACTAGAAATTTAATAAAGTTACACAAATCAAAGATATTTTGGAGCAAAATGTGTCAAAACTACCTGCTAATAGACTCTGCCAGAATCTTTTAAGACCTAAGCATGTTTATGTGTTGCAAGGTGTTGCAAACATTGATAAAGACTGTAAGAAATGTTATAAAAAGAGCCATACAATCTCCAATTCTCTCATTACTTAAACAAAAAAGTAGCAGGAAGAAATTCACTGACAGATCTAGAGTGCAGGATGGCAAGCATATATTATGGCTTGTATATAATATGCCCCCAGATTTACTAATTTTCCGTGCAGCTTAGTCCTGAACGGAAGTGACCGTTTAGGAGCAGGACAGCAGAGTGCCATGCATATTAATGATGCACGCTGCCCGAGGTCCTAGGCTTACAAGGAGCTTGTAAGAGTGTAGGGGGTGTGTCTGAGAGCACAAGTCTCAGAATAAACATGCCCCCGCAACGTAGAACAGCAGAAAGGGGAATGCAATGAGTGAGACTGCTCACAGGTGACCGCATATTCCAACCAACAGTCCCCCTTGTGTACAATAGCAACAGAGTATAGAAATAAAATGAAGAAACCTTTTTTTTCTTTTTTTTTTAAAAGGTGTGTAGGTGTGCCCATCGCTTAGCTATGGTTAAAGCAGCTTAAACGGCTGAAGAGGATAACAATGAAGATATATGCAAATGAAGCAGCAGAGCAATAGTGTAGTGAGAAGAGCATTCACCTTACGAGCAGGCATTTCCGGTTTGAGTCCCACTGCAGCATATCCAATTTTACATGGCAAAACAGATTATGACCAATATTTTTGTTGCATAACCCACTAAATAATTTATTTATTTATTTTATTTTACATTTGTTAACCGGGCTACTCCAACTGGATACAAGTCCATTTTCAGTGGAGGCCCGAGGAGAAAAGCTCCACTATCTACATACATGATAACAAAACAGTAAATACAAAATACATGATGGTTTTAAGTAAAAAAAAGTAGATATAAATAACAAAGTAAAAGACAGTAACAACAATTTAAAGAATTTACAAAAAAAGGGGGATAGAGAGACAAGGAAGTAATTTAAGTACAGATATGTAAGAAAAGGGAGAGAAGAATTAAATTCCCAAAACAGTTGTCAATAGTGTTACAAGAGAAGTAAAGTTATTTATTTAAGGTAGTCATATAACAGGTTGAAAGGGGAAAAAAGAATAAATAGAAGAATTAGATTAGGGAGTAAGTATGAGGGATATGGGAGAAGGATAGGAGGTCATATAGGAGGTAGTTCAACTGGGATTGATGCAAGAGCATCACCTTACGAGCAGGCATTTCCGGTTTGAGTCCCACTGCAGCATATCCAATTTTACATGGCAAAACACATTATGACCAATATTTATTTATTGACTGGCCAATAACATATATTTATGAACTGGAGTAGTGCATAAATGCACATGTGAGGTGTCAGTGTCATAATGAATAGGGCACTAGTAAGCCGGTCTAAGCACCAATAAGCAGTAGTAAGCATATTTAAGCACTATCAAATGACTGTAACCCCGTTTGCGTGGTGGTAAGCAATGCTTACACTGGCTAAGCAATTCTCAAGCTAACTCTCTGTAAGTAGATGTAATGGCAGGTTAGCAGTGCTTACCATCATGCAAACCCGCTTACAACTGCCCAAAAGTGCCTTAATCACTCTGTATCCAACGGCACTTGTTCTGCCCATCAACAAAATAAACAGCCATGCAGGTCTCAAACCCAGGACCATATACACCATAGCCCCAGTAGTTATCCACCAAGCCATCACAGATGTACAGAAGAATGAGGTAGTAGCAAACAAGTCCTCACCATAGTATAACCAAACTAAACCTGCGAAAGGCATCAGTATAGTCATATGTGCCATAACCCACAACATAACATAAATATGTGAACTGGAGTACAGCAGTAAGCCCAGAAGTGAAGTGTAATTGTAATAGAGTGTTGAAGTCCCCCATAAAACACAAGGACCCCCACACAGTGTACACACACATCAATCAGAGATACCAGGCATACATATAAGGTGTAATGAATAATAACACAATGCCAAAAAGGCATTATAATGAAAGTCTAATGTAAGCAATGCTAAGCATTGCACAGGCCAGCTTAGAAGGTGTGAGCAATGTGTAGACCAGCTAACTCATTGTGCCCAGTGGTATACCCCTTTAAACAATGCCAACCTTAGGTAAGCAGGTTAGCACATAGCTTAGCCTTTTCAAAACTGGCCAATCACAGACAAGTGTGGGAAATCGGCCCTACTTAAACCCAACAGGCAGGAATACATCTCATAACTGGTTGTAGCTTCCCCTTGCAGGTGCTATGGCAGTAAGGGGAGAAGGAGTGCGCTTCTGGGTGCAGCGCTGGTGCATCCAAGAGTCCAAGGTCATGGCAGGATTCCTAGTTAAAGACTATGCACAGAGACTGCTGCAGGGCCAATACCAGGGCTCCCAATATAAGGAGGAGGCCTGGGACTGTCTCGCCCATGACCTCATCAATGACACTGGCATACCCCGAACTGGTGAGCAGGTCAGGCCCACTATGCCGACCTGAAGCGGCAGCAGGGGGACCTCTTGGAGGAGTGGCTCCAAGAGGCTAGAGCATCAGGGGATGTGCCAGACATGTGTAAGTATCACCCCAGTATGTGTGTAATAATTGCCAGCTCAGGTATATCATGGATAGGAATGGCTAAATATTCCTCTTATGTCCCCCACAGCTGCAACAGAGTGGGCCACAAACCAGGAGGTCCACATCAGCCACCTGGCAAGGTTGCGACGCGAGGCAGGTCAGTAATACTCATGCTTTTACTGTCATAGGAAATAAAAATAAAAGTAGTAGTAAATTAATTGCTAGTATAAAACCTGTATTGTTCAAGGCAAGTACTGCATACACTAGAGAATATGGCAGGCAGAGTCTCATATTGTTTGTATATCAATAAAAGTGTAATATCCTGACAAAACAGGTCTAACTGCTGGACTGCATGTGTATATTCTGGTATCATATGGTAATGTAGATTTGCAATCATGTAATAGTACTGTTGTATTAAGCACTGTTACCCACACCATGCACCATAAATTGAATGTGTAGGAATGCCTGTATATGACAGGTGAAATCCCCAGAGGCCATTTAGTACAACTGAGAGACACAAAGGCAGTAAACAGGGAAAATGCAGACAACAAAAACCGAATTGCATATGCAACTGAGATGTGAACTGTTTATTTATCACACACAGCCACAGTTCGAATCCTGCCAGTGGTAGTAGTCTGCATACAGAATCATACCCCACAACTGTACAGATATGCCCAGAATGTCTGTTAAAGTAACCCATATCTATTGCCTATCAACCTGTCCTCCTGGGAAGTCAGTGGGATGATCCCAGACATATAGGCAGCAAACAGGAAATACAACTGGTTGACACACATCTATGACAACAAACCCTGGCACACTAGCAACTCCCCAATACCTTATTTGACTAAGAAGCCACGTATGTCCCATTTACACCCCAACTTGTTAAGCTGTGGTCAGAGTGTGTACAGTAACATCGTGAGATGTATGTGCATAATAGTAATGTGGAACCTGGTACTGTGTGTGGGAACATTCAGGTAGTGCTAATAAACATTCCTGCCACAGGTCTGTCAGATACCAACACTGTGCCCAGAAATACAAGAATGATATGCAGTTGCTCTGGATAATGAGGTATTACACATCACTGTCACCCACACTGTCCTACAACATATAACTGTCTAGGAAATCTGTATAAGAGTGTTGATATACAAGGTCAAAATGCATAAGCACAGGGGATTAATAAGACAGAAAGCAGATTGGAGATATACAGCAATATCAATATAGCAGACACGACTGTGATGGACAGTGTTTAAGTTGTAGCAGACACAGCAATGATCTGAATCCTGGGAGTGGAATTAGACTGCATACAGATTCATACCCCACAACTCTACACATGAGGCCAGAATGTCCAGTATATGTGCCCATATCTGCTGCCTGTCCACCTGTACCCCTGGTAAGTCTGTGGGATGATCCCAGATGTGCAGCCAGCAAACATGGAATACAAGTGATTGTCAACCATCATGAGAACACACCTTTCACTGCAGCAACCCCTGAAACTGTTAGGAAAGTAATATTTCAGGTATGTTCTATCTAAACTCCCATGTTTTCAAGCTGTGACCAGATAGTGTATAGTAAAAGAGTGCGATGTATGTGCATAATACTAATGTGTAATCTGGAACTTTGTGTGGCAACAGTCAGGTAATACTAACAAACATTGCTCCCACAGGTACGTTGGATACGAACACTATGCTGAGAAATACAGACCAGTATAACCTGTACTGGTACTGTCCACACTGGTATTGTAGGGGATTGTGAGTGTTACAGTTTCACTGAATAATAAAGTATCAGTAATCACTGTAGCCCACACTGTGCTACATAATATAACTGTGTAGGAAAGCATGTATATGTGTGTGTCAGGTCACTAAAGGTGGAAGAGGGCAATATTCTAGATATGTCTAGGCACACCAGCATGTGGTCAATACACGGCCACAGTCTGTGCAGAAAGAGTTGTATAGCATAGTGCAAAACAGCAACCCAGAATCCGGGCATATGTGTACAGTTAGTCAGTGTTAACAAACATTCCCTCCACAGGTATACCAGGTAAGAGGTGTATACTGCAGGTAAAACCGGTTCATGTGTAATGATGATGACAGCTATATCACTGTCCACAATAAGGCTATAGGGTAGTGTAGTCAGACTTGTAAGGTACAAATAACAGCACTGACTAGGAAAGTAATGTGGACTACAGGAATATAGTTAATTGACATATTTCTCTCTCCCTCACCTTATCTCCAACAATAATCAACATACCCACCCCAACTGGTATGTACTGACTCTGATAATGTCCAATTGTTTGATAAATATTTTAATGGTTCCCATGCATGTGCCATATTGAATTATTCCAACATTGTTGGCATGGTGTCATCAACATACCTGCATGCTGTTCTTATTAGCACTGTGGTCCCATATATGCATGTGTTTTGTTTGCTATGCAACTGTTCCATATCTGGTGTCTGGGTTAATCGGAATATCTATGCATGCTGTTATACCTAACCCTGGAATGTGTTGACTATTACTATCCCATATATGATGATTAAATCTAAACACTATAGCATGCTTGGGAAGGCCTGTCCCAGCGGACCCACCTGTTCCGCCTCAGCTGGCCATGGCACTGGGCACCAGCATGTCTGGGGCCCAACCCCAGACCTCTCTGTCCATTGGTCCTGCACCACCTTTGAGTGGAGCCACCTCAGGGGATGGAGCTCACCCCCCTGGGAGTGGGCACAGACAGACACCTGTCACCCGTCACCAGGTCGGGGTTGTGGTGCATAGAGTGATCAATGAGCAGTTTGGTGATCTTCTACACCAGCTCGAGGGCTGTGTCATGATTAGAGAGTCAGCCTGGCTCTGTGGCTCAGCCCCCAGCACAGCCATCTTTGGGGCTGTGAAGGTGAAGTGGTGACTGCCCATGTGTGGGGACCTCAGTCCCACTGTTACCACTAGGAGGCTTGTGGGCTTCCGATATCCCAACACCCCTCCCCATCAAGGTGTTTACCCACCACATGTGTCATATACCGCCCCCTGTATGCATCTTGTGTGTCTTGTCTGTTAACCTACCCAACCTACCTCCCCAAATATACCTACTACACCTCCTCAACATCCCACTCTCACCTGAAAAAAAAGGGCAATCTGTTCCCACAAAAATATCTCGCCCCATACACAGCTGTCCATTTCGCACACATGCCCACTGGACACATGTAATCCAGTCTAATTGACATCACAACTTCTTATTGTTGTCCTCACCCCTCTCCCAGGGGGTTGACTGTCCAAATCTACCTCCAAATTCAATGTATAGGCACAGCTGTTGCTGTAGAAGAAATGGGCAGCTATGGACCTTCCCTACACCCTTCCTGTGCATCCCTAGCTATTTTCCCTAATGTCTTTCCCTCTTTTTGCCCCTTTTTCACCACTTTCCTATCAACCCTTTTTTCTTTTCTTTTAAAGAAATTAGCATGGAGGTAAGAGGGAGTAAGCACTTTTAAGCAGCAGTAAGTGGGTCTAATGGTTATGGTGTTTACCTTACAAACACAAGTTACAGGGTTCAATTATCACATGGAGTAATTGGCGAGGCTTAAAATGGCCCCCAAGGGCAGTTAGCTTAGTACAAACCTATGACCCTATAACTGTTACATAACAAGGCATAACTGACACCATCACAAGCACACTGACAAACAGAACAGTCTGTATGGCAGGGGGCAGTAGGCCTGCATTAACCCAATATGTAAGTAATGTAAATATAGGTAACGTATACGGGACTGTACATCCAGATACCTTAAGGCAGCTCACCCCTGATACCCCCAAATTTTGTAACAGCCTAGGTCATTTATGGTGCATCTCCCTCTAGAGTCAATAATACAGGGCCATATACCACTGTTACATACAGTGGCCTCTGGAATGCATAAGGGCACACATGTATTGTGTAGGTGAAGCCCAGACATATATGGCCCCAGCCCCACCGTATGTGTGGGGGATACAACAGCAGTGGACTAATGGCAGAAATGGCACTGTGATATATTCACAGCCCACTACAGAACAATCCCTGACAGCATGTCATATGTGCAAAGCTTGGTATGTAGGTGGAAGACAGAGGCTGGAACACAGGCCCATATGTGGAAAACTGTTGCCATACACTAAGCAAGTCATTGGTGTTACAGGCTAGTCTGCAGCATACCCTTAGTCAGGGAAATGAGGTTAGAAACATAAATGGATGTAGCCATGTACTGATAGCACTCAACACACACACACTGCCAGTGAAATATCTGACACATGACCTGTGTGGTGGACAGACAAAACATGACAGGCATACCTCTGGCCAACAAGAGGATAGGCCCACATTTGAGTGGGCATTTAAAAGACTGTGATGTTAATGAGTGGTATCAATGTGTGTATGTTAACAACTGTAATGCAGGATGGGTAACACGTGGACATATACGTGGGACTGGCTGTAAAGCCATGGACAGGTAGGTATTACGGAGGTGTGTGTGTGTGTGTGTGTGTGTGTGTGTGTGTGTGTGTGTGTGTGTGTGTGTGTGTGTGTGTGTGTGTTTCAATGCCTATATCCACCCCATCACCAGTGGCCATAGCAGAAGGACAGCTGGCGTTCAGTGGCAGTGCACAGGAAAGTGTGGTAACCATGCCTACTGTGTCCAGTCACAGCAGGCATAGCTGGATGTCCAGCAGGCTGCCACATAGGCAGATGTCCCAGGGTGCTCATGGAAGGGCCGCTGGACATCATGCCCCTGACAGAGACAACATAGCTGCTACCAGCAGAAGCATGTTTCAGTCTGTAATGGTGGTGCAGGCATGTATTCAGCATTACACCAGACAGGGCCTTAGGCTGCAGAGAGCTGCTCTCGCATCTGTAAGTTACAACCTCCGTGAACTGTCGGGTGCCATATGTAATTATACCAATCACAAGGATAGATAGCATGATTAGATGATGGCCCTCATCACCCATGGTGTGTCCTTGCTTCAAGGTGTGGTGTGGATGCGGTGACACCCGCGTGGACGTGGGCCAGCAACACCAACAGCTGACAGTCAACATGGATGTGCTAGGACACCAAGGGGCTCCTGTAGTGGCAGTAGCAGCCCTGGCAGTGCGGGGTGTGTGCTGTCCACACCACACCACAGCAGGCCATGTGCATGTGGACCTGGCCAGTCCCAGGAGGGACCTGGTACCAGTGGACAAATGTCATCAGGAGGTGAGAGTAGTGCATCAGGGCCTGTTCCTGGATGTGCCCGTGGAACCCCTGGCAGGTACAGTCCACATGTCCATGGCTGGAGGCAGTGAACTGCACACCCTGCCAGGTATGGTCTGCAGCTGTCCATAAACACCTGTGTAGGGAAGCCACATGGCAGAACTGTGTGCATGCATACCCACACACTATGCAAACACACCTAGGGTAACCCCATACCTACACACACCACATCACCTCGGCCAGCTCCCCAGAGTACACCTCTCACCCACACACATGGTGTCAAATGTATGGCCCACCCTCAGCCTCTGGCAAACCAATACCACACCCTGTGCATATGATGATACCTATGCCCCATCCCTGTCATCCATACCATCGATGCAGGGACAGGCTGATATGGTTCTGATGCACATGGTGACTGTGCAACAGTGTACCACAGTCCTGCAGTGTAACATGTTGTAGCGAGTAGAGTGTAAGGCATATTTTGCAGGTACTGTAGCCATCCAGCAATGATGCATTATAGCTGTTAGTAATACTGGTTGATCGCGGTCCCTATAATGTTATCCATGTGTGTTGTAGGTGTACATGTGTCAGCACAAGGATGGTCTGCAGTCATATTGCACAACAGGGTATGTCACTGTGCAGACACCATGGCTGTGACATATCTGGGGTACAGTCAAACACATTTCATAGGTTACTATACCGGTTATTGCCTGTGCCACATGGACAGGTGGCCCGCTGAGCCATGTATACCCTGCAACCTGATGTAGACCCATCCACATACACGCACACTGCTACTTGCCAACACTGGGACTAGATCCCTACCTAGCTATGTCATGATACTGACGTATGTGGCTTACAATGCACACACCACACAGCATTTAGGGTGAGGTGTGTCCCAGGTTACAAGGTACATGCAGAACATCCCCGGCATATACAGTATGCTAATGGGGGATGTAATGTGTGTATTTGGATGATATGTAGTGTGACATGCTGTCATATACACATTTACAGACACATAACCAGACACACATCTGAGATACCAGGGCCTATCACCGCTAACTACCTTGACCATGTCTCCAATGTGTTACAGGTAGGCTGCACACATCACATGCATAACTGGCTTGGATTGTGGTAACCGTTACCTGTATGATTGATGGTGACAGTGATAACCATAACATGGTGCATGGGACATATACCTGGTGTACCTTGGTGTAATAGTGTACACAGCACCCATATCCCTCACTGGATATTGTTCTCCCTGAAACCCATGATGACACTCTGCCAGACCCACCACCACACATTGGCCACAACTGCGATACAACCCATAGTATACCCCAACATTAGTACTACAGGGATATGCATCTCATGCACATGCCACATGCATAGTAGGACATCAATCAAGCGTAGGTTGCCTGTACATATCCCAGCTGGATATCTGCCATCTGCACATCTGTACAGGGACTGACAGTCATCAGCTTGGCAGGTAGCTATGCAGTAGCATGAATGCATTGAAAAACCAGTAAGGGGTATATATTGTGACACAGCTCACACACCAAGGATACAACAAGGAAGTGTCGGTGTCCAGCCATGCTCGCAGGAGTGCCTGTTGTACATTAAGCACTCTGTTCTTGTCTGGGTTAGCACCGTCATCAGTAGTACTGCCATGATATACTACAGGCCAGTGTGACAGCATGTACCCTGGGCTACTACAGCTGCATGTCACACATTCACATGGACAACCATGCTGTACAGGCCTCATATATGTCTGTGTCCCACGCATGACACTCACACCCCTTGCTACTGTAATGACAGCACATAGGTGCATGTATTGTACATGGCATTACATACACTTATTACAGGTTATCAAGCTGGGTTGTGTGTCCTGGTTACCAGAGGTAAGCTATGCTTAGCAAGTATCAACATTGCTGCAATATAACAGCTAAGCTGATTTGCACACTGGTAAGCACTGCCTACACTGTGTAAGTTCCTGTATGTTTACACATAGCTTAGCACTGCTTAGCTTCATGCAAACCCATGCAAATCCACTTAAAGCTGCTCATAACTGCCTTAACCACTATGTATCTGACAGTCCTTGTTCTCCCAGCAACAAAACAGCCCTAGAACCCAGGACCCTTTACACTGACGTAACAACACTTAACCACTATGCCATGACCACTGTGGAGGCAGATGTTGTTTTACCAATATAGCTGTCAATACACATATTGAGTAGTATTGTACAATTGCCTTTAGTTCCTAATTTGTGTAGTCCTTGTTATTAATATGACTGTTGCATCACATATGTTGTTTTATCATTATTTGCACATAGCAGATACATATGGTGAGATATATGTGGGAGGGTATACATAACCGTGAGGTTTACTCATGACAGGAATATGGTTGTATGCATATCATAGGTGTATATATGTCTACATGTACATATACATATATACTCATACATATGTCTGTATACACATCTGTATAGTGCTACATATATATGGCCATGTGTACATTTCTTTGTATGTACATATGTATACTACCTATATGTATATATAAATATGTGTATATATAGGTTTATGTATATGTATATATAGATATATGTGTATATAGCTATATATGTATGTATGCACATCCTATGTGTACAGATATGCCTAGTTATTTTGATATATATATATATATATATATATATATATTTATATGTAGATATCTATAAATATATGTGCATACATATCTATTCTGATATACCTACTACTGTCAATATATCTGTAGATATCCATATGCATATGTGCATATGTATCACTATCTGTATATGTGTAGACGTATACTACTCTGTATATGTATATATCTGGGTGTATATATATATATATATATATATATATATATATATATATATATATGTATGTACATATACATACCCATCTACATATGTTGATATGTATATGTGCAATTATATATATAGATATCTGGATAATTATATGCAAATATATTTTCACCATATGTCCTGAACATGGAGTGTAGCCCTACCCCAGTCCCTATAGTCCCAACTTCATAGTGAAAGGGGATGTCAGGTATGTATAGCAGGTATATTAGTAGACTATTGCTACTATAATTGGGATTGTCTTCACAGACATGGTGTTTGCGGGAGGTGACATCTGATTTTCATATTTGCGCTATTTGGCTACTGACAGACATCCAAATGACATCATAGTTCAGTACCACTGCTAGCAAATAATGCCCCTGTGGACTGCAGCAGAGATATTGGCCAATATATGTGGATATTCTGACACACTCTGTACAGTCCAGAGGTATACACAGAAGCCCATAGTGCAATACATGTGGACCATGCCTGACAATATGGATGTTAACAGCCATGTAGATGGGTATAACACATAATGACTGGTATACATTTGCCACCATAGGTTATGCATTCACACACCCCTGTCTGTCCTGACACATAATAACCGCTGGTACAGGGGTGCCATGGCCACATACTACCCACTAGATATCGATGTACATCTGTACAGCATCCCACTGCTCTGTCTGACATACATGACTGTTAAGAGAGGCCCGGCAGCAGTACAGCTGGCAAGTATCTGGACATGACATCTCACTGGGTGAGTACACTAAGCTTCTAGGCATCAAACAATGTACTGTGCAGGCTACAGGCAGACTGGCTCAAAACTGGCCCACATATCCTATGGGGGAATGCACATGTACCTGCATATATAGCAGGCTATACAGGCATGTCACAACACAGTGTAAGATACACCTGTGTGAAAGCGCATAACCACAACCAATGTGAACACAGCCACATATGATAAGCTAGCATAATATTACAGTATATGTACTATCTGTTCAACACCATCCTCATATGTGCCACTCACAGACTAACCCTACATATACTGGGCTGCTACACAATTTGGTCTGATGCCTGTCTGTGGTATGGGACATGTGTGTGTATGGCCCTACAAACATGTAAGCCAATATGGTAACATATAGTGAAGCAGAATGTAACATCAGACAGGACAGGACCTAGAACAATGACATCTACCACAGTCTGTACACAGGCCAAAGTACATATTAACAATACACACACTGTTGACATTCAGCATAAGTACACAGACCTCAGTACTGTACAAACAACCACAGAATGTCCAGGTTATGTAATCAAATATAACCCCTACTGTACATAACATGTGTGGCAGTCTGATATCTCACTGGCTTGTTATCAGATATGATGACACTAATTATGGTGTACAGCACATATGCATCTCTTAATGCATGACATATGTACAGAGGTTGACAGAGTTGTGACTGGAAGCACATACGCAAGGCCAGTATTGACATGTTGCTGTGATAACCTCATACATTTACTGTTCATAGGTTCATAGGTTCATAGTTAGGTACTAGGCTATCGGCCCAAGGGCCTATGCAAGCCTAGCCAACAAGGTTCCCTGGCTTACGCCACCCAAGAAAGTTATTTTCCTGTGCCACTGATGAGCAGAGACACAGAAGTGATCCCCGGGGTGTATTTCCTATTTCCCATCCACTCATCAAGATTTTTCTTGAAGAGTGCTAATGAAGAACTTTGCTTGACATAGATGGGTAGCCTGTTCCAGAGTATGGGAAGTCTCTGGGATAGGAATCTATCTCTCCAGCATGTCCTGTTTATTGTGGTGACAAAGTTTAGGTCCCTAGAGCTTGTAGCTCAGAGGGATTGGGATTTCTTTAGGTGTAGCATGTCCAACAGCTCTGGGTTTGACATAGCTTTATATGTTAGGCAGAGATCACCTCAGAGTAGGTGATATGCTACGGAGTAAAGCTGGAGTTTTTTGAGGTGGTTAGTGTAGGGCATTTGTTTGAGTCCAGTAATCCTCTTTGTGAGGTACTTCTGTGGCCTTTCCAGCTGCTGCAGATGTCTTGTGAGGTACATTGCAAAAGGGGCATTGTACTCTATAATGGGTCTAATGAGTGATGAGTAGAGGGTAACGATGACCTCTTTTTTCCTGGACGAGAACCCTTTTATGATGAGGTGTGCCACGTAGAAGGACTTCCTGACTACTTTGGCGATGTGACTATCAGAGGAGAGTCTACTGTCCACCTGGGTCCCAAGGTCTCTTATCATGCATTCGGTGTTAAGTGGATTGCTGCCTATGTGGTAGTTCATGGGTACAGAGTTTTTACCAAAGGGGATGACACTGCACTTTTTGGCATGAGCTTGAGGCCATGGCTCTGACACCAGGCATCTGTCTCAGAGAGGCCCTACTGTAGGATGTTCACATCATTTGGGGACTTGACTATGGCTCCTAGTTTGCAGTCATCTGTGAATTTCGTTAGCCAGAGGCCTTCTGTGTTAGCCTGTACTTCAGAGAAGTAGATACCAAACAGGAGCGGTCCCAGGACGGAACCCTGTGGTACTCCACTTGTCACTGGTTTGAGGTCAGATTTGGAGTCTGCAACTTTTACAGTGTGGGTTCTGTCAGTGAGCCAGTTGGCAACCCATCTTGTGACGTAGGGATTTATGCCTAGTTTATTGAGTTTAGCTATAATTCCAGAATGGGGGATGGTGTTGAAAGCCTTGGCGAGGTCAAGATAGGCTGTGTGAACCACTTTACCCTCATCTACGGCTTTGGTGACTGTCTCAAAAAAGTCGATCAGGTTCAGGAGGCATGATCTGCCTTTCACAAACCCAAACTGGGTGGGATCCAGAGTTTGGAGGTTACCAATGTCTTTGTTTATGAGTTCCATGATGATACGTTCCATGGCTTTGCAGACCAGGCTCATCAGGCTAATAGGTCTATAGTTCCCGGGATCAGTGGTGGCTCCCCCTTTGTGGAGTGGGATAACTGTTGTAACAGGGTTTGTTGCAACATATGTCCTATGAGGGATATGAAGTCAGTAACTGTCACGGCTTTTGCCATCTACAGACTGCAATCCTCATTCTACCTTCTGCAGTTCACAGATAGATGCTCTGTGGGTAACACATGACAACAAAGGCGTAACACACTGCCCAGTCTGCAGATGACCCCACAGATGGGGATTCCTCATAAACATAGAACTAACATGGTAGGTATTAAACATGTAGGACAGCCATATCCATACACACACTGTTAAACCAACATTACTCTAAATGCAGTATAGCAGCACTTACAGTCTGTAGTCAGGTCAGGCACATCCCCCTCCTGTGTGTTGCCCTGTTTCCACAGTGTATATTGTTAGAGGTAAATCCCCAATCCATCTGAGATGTTGTTTGCCAAACAACAGATCTAGTTCCTGCTCACAGTCAATGAAAAGGGCCAACAACAACATGATGTTCCTAGATATTGGAGTGTGTTTCCAAGCAATTGGCTGTGGGAATGTTACCACAGCTGTATCGCAAGGGGAGGGCTGTAATTCATGCAGTGGCCATCAGCTGATCATGAGCATCACTTAAAATGCACATGCTGCTGCCTAAGCAAAGCAGGTGTAGGTCTCCACATCTACCAGGGAGGGAGTAAGAGAGGCAGACAGAGGCAAAGACAAGTCAGGGAGGGGTGGGAGAGTAAAACTTAAGCATGTTTGTGTCACACACCTACCAGCACAGGGTATCAAACCCCTGACGAATATGCATTGCTTTCTCATTTCTATGCAGTTATTGGATGCTCCACATAACTGGTTACATGTTGTGGCGCACTCAGAATGTATATGTGATGGTGAGTGACATCTGCAACAGGGATATGGTAGCTATACAGTAGGTGTAGTACATGTGCCTGTCCACATGAACAGGTGCCAGTGTCAGCACAGCCACATTCTCACAGGGACGCACACACATTGACACACTTGGCAGGGCCAGGAATACAACCCATCACTAGTGAGATTGCCACAATACATTACTGGGCAGGTATCACATGCACCACAGGGATCATACAGAGGTTATATGGGCAAAGGGTATGGGGAGGTGTTTGACATCAGACAGCATGCTGCAGTATGCCGATGGGGGTTGTAGTGAGTGTGAATGTAAACATATGCATCATACAATACACACACACAGACACACACACACACACACACACACACACACACACACACACACACACACACACACACACACACACGATGCCAGTACTGACATGCATGGGTGCATTGATTCACGAGTGTGTAGTGGTGAACTGTGCTAGGCAGCTATACAAGGCTAGGTGATGGGTACACTTTGGCATCAGGCCACATGACAATGGTCTGCATTGTGGCTCAGGGGTGTAGATTTTGGAATTGTCCACACAGGTGTGTATTATATTCATCATCCAGTCACCTGGGTGACTAATGCATGTGGGCAATGCTGTGCATTGCTTGTCATGTATGTGTTCCTTGGTTCATGACAAGGATGGTGTCTGTGATGTGCACACCTCCCACATGCATGCACAGTGACATGTGGAACCGTACCTGGGATGTCTGGCCCTTGTTGTGTACACAGATTATCATCAGATGTGCCAGTCTTGGCCTCATGTTGCAGGAACTGGTAATGGACAGCATGTTTACCCTGCACCTACATTGATAGCATGCTAACGGCATTCCCTGGTGTCAGTGGCATCTGTCCATACACGGCATGTTTTCAGGCATGGTATGTCCTTTGTGGGTCACATTTGATGGCACCACAGGTGTTGCAGGTGTCCAGTGGGGAACATGGGGAAGGTGCACTGTCTGCATATACATGCCTATTGGATAGATGGACAGGGTGCCATGCCCTCTGTAGGCCACTGCAATCACTCCATAGTTACTATCAGTGGGCAATATGCAGTGTACTACCAACATAGCGGCTGTTGCCTAGGCAAGTGTGTGTGTGTGTGTGTGTGTGTGTGTGTGTGTGTGTGTGTGTGTGTGTGTGTGTGTGCGTGTGTGTGTGTGTGCGTGTGTGCGTGTGTGAGGCATGTGTTGAGAGCGTTGTCTGGCTAATACTAGGCTCACTAACTTTGTTTGTCTGGCCTTGATGTTACATGTATGGGTATGGATCTGCACCCCAGCCTCTCGGCTATTTCACATCTGTTATCCCTGTATGGTGGACATGGTGATATATACTAGAGACACCATATAAGAAATTTGCAAAATCCGCTCCACATTGGGCCCAGTTGTTACACACTCACAGCCACCTCCACACAGGATATGATTTACAAACACAGACAAGCACACACATCATGTCTGGGATTAGAACTCCTACCTAATTACTTGATTACACTACAGCAGTACGCAGTCATAGTACACACCATGGAGATTACTGCTGTACTCCTTCCCCAAAGGTGTATTTCAAATTGGATGACATCAGCAGGTAGGGTGTTTGAATTGTAGTGAGTGTGACTAGCCTAAAATTCATTGCTCCCTCCACAGACATTGAAACACACACAGAACATCCAGAACTGCCATGGGTGGGAATAGAACCCTACCAGAGTTCTATAGCACACTACAGCAGTACACAGTTATGGCACATGCTACAGAGATTACTGGGCTATGTCTTTCTCAGAAGTGTATTTCTAGGTGGATGACATCAGCAGCCTTACCAAGGTATAGCATTCGAATTGTATGTAGTGTGACTACCCTAAAAACCATTGCTGTCTACACAGACAGAGCCAGACAGACACACACACACACACACACACACACACACACACACACACACACACACACACACACACACACACACACACACACACACACACACACACACACACACACACACACACACACACACGCACACTTGCTATGTCTGGGAATAGAACACCTACCTAACTAATTTATCATACTACAACAATACGCAGTTATAGAACATGCTATGGAGATTACTGGGCTACAACCTTCCCAGAGATGTATTTCTAGGTGGATGACATCAGCAGCCTTACCATGGTAGAGCGTTTCAATTGTAGGGAGTGTGATTACCCTAAAAACCATTGCTGTCTACACAGACAGAGCCAGACAGACAGACAGACACACACACACACACACACACACACACAGTTGCCACGGACTGGGATTAGAACTCCTCCCTAACTATTTTATCACACTACAACAGTACGCAGTTATGGCATGCTCTATGGAGATTACTGAGATACAACCTTCCCAGAGTTGTATTTCTAGGTGGATGACATCAGCAGCCTTACCAAAGTAGAGCATTTTAATTGTAGAGAGTGTGACTACCCTAAAAATCATTACTTGATTACACTACAGCAGTACACAGTCATAGTACACACCATGGAGATTACTACAGCAGTACGCTGACACACACACGCGCGCACACACACACACACACACACACACACACACACACACACACACACACACTTGCCAAGGCTGGGATTACAACACCTCCTAACTACTTTATCAAACTATAGCAGTATGCAGTTATGGCATGCACTACAGAGATTACTGGGATACAAACTTCCCAGAGATGTATTTCTAGGTGGATGACATCAGCAGGCTTACCAAAGTAGAGCATTTCAATTGTAAGGAGTGTGACTACCCTAAAAAGCATTGCTCTCTACACAGACAGACACATGCACACACACACACAGTTACCAAGGCTGGGATTAGAACTCCTCCCTCACTGTTTTATCACACTACAGCAGTGCACAGTTATGGCATGCGCTACAGCGATTACTGAGCTACAACCTTCCCAGAGATGTATTTCTACATGGATGGCATCAGCAGCCTTACCAAAGTAGAGCAATTCAATTGTAGGGAGTGTAACTACCCTAAAAACCCTCACTCTCTACACAGACAGACACACACATTTGCCAACGCTGGGATTAGAACTACTCCCTAACTATTTGATCATACTACAGCAGTACACAGTTATGGCATACGCTATGGAGATTATGGGGATACAACCTTCCCAGAGATGTATTTCTAGGTGGATGACATCAGCAGCCTTACCAAAGTAGAGCATTTCAGTTGTAGGGAGTGTGACTACCCTAAAAAGCATTGCTCTCTACACAGGATAGGGACAGACAGACACACACACAAACACACACACATACACACACACACACACACACACACACACACACGCACACACGCACACACACACACACACACACACACACACACACACACACGAACACACACTTGCCATTTCAGGGATTTGAACTCCTACCTAACTATTTTTTCACACTACAGCAGTATGAAGGTATGGGATGCACCACTGAGATTACTGGGCTGCAACTCTCCCAAAGGTGCATTCCACAGTGGATGACCTCAGCAGGCTTGTCATAGTAGGGTTATGGGGAGGGCAGTGTATGTGTGCATGGGCCATAACCCATTCATCTAGAGGTTGACACGCCACATGCGGGCACACACAGGGTCATATTTCACAGGTACGTGTATACAGCTGCTAGATGACTACGCCCTTGTACAGTCATGTTGCACAGCTAGCACATGCACCGCATAGTCTGCAATGCTGACAGATACTGGTGGCTAGTATCTGCAGTGAGTGACATCTGAACCTCATACAGTTGGTGCCCTTTGGCTGTGTGCTGGGTGGGACAGGCCTGGATGGCTCCTTGTCACAGTCTCCCTCTTCCGCACATCTATGTACATCTACCTTTGGCTTATTATAGTGTGTTGTCCTTACATATATGTCTGTATTCCTATCCACTGTGTTTGCAAGGCAAGAGTGGTGCATACTGACGAGTGTCTTCACTAAAAACTCCGACTGCCAGCTATGTCTGGTTCACTGGTGTTTGCAGACATGGCCTTCATGTGTTTAAGTGTGTGAGCATGCCCAGTATGCCCATCTGTATTTAATGTGTGGATTGAGTCCAGGTAGTTTGTACTGCAGTGCTGACCTTTCTGTTGTGCACAGACAGGTAGCATGCTGTTTCTGCAGGGTATCCATTGTGCATTTGGCATTGGCTGTTACTACATTTCTGCATAGGATGGAGGTGGCTCACCTGACTATTTCTACACTTCTACACAGGATTGGGGGGCACACCTGACTGTTACTACATTTCTACATAAGATTGGGGGGCACACCTGACTTTTTCTACATTTCTACACAGGATTGTGAGGGCACACCTTATTGTTATTACATTAGTACATAGGGTGGGAGGGGCTCACCTATTTCTACATTTCTACACAGGATTGGGGGTCACACCTGACTGTTAGTACATTTCTATGTAGGATGGGGGGCACACCTGACTATTTCTACACAGGATTGGGGGGCACACCTGACTGTTATTACATTATTACGTAGGGTGGGGGGTACACCTGTCTATTTCTACATTTCTACACAGGACTGGGGGGCACACCTGACTGTTATTACATTACTATGTAGGATGGGAGGCACACCTGACACTTGTACACATTTGCTATGACTGCACTGGTATGTCAGGTACTCCATTTCATTCTGTATTTTTACCTATCATGCTGACTAGAGGCATACCAGTGTACTACAGTGTGCCCTACATATTAGTGGCTGACTTCCTATCCTTCAGAACTAACATCCCACTGCCTGACCTGCTGTAGTCTGTCTGTGTAGGCCGGGGGGGTTAACAATAGCCATCATTCAGGGGCCATAGCACAGGCTCTGTTTGGGTTTGTCTACACCTGTCCTGCTGGCTGAGACGGTTGTTGGGTATGTCAAGAATCTAAATGGCAATGCTCAGATCTGCTCTGAGCTAAAACAGAATGGCATTAAATATACTGATCCGAAGGATATTGCCAATATCCTGGCAGATCGATTCAGTGCCAACTTCACCCCCCTCTCACCCCCTAAATGGCCCATCTCAATACCGGAAGATTGCCAAATTCCAGTAATAACGGCCATACAGGTACAAAATGCACTCTCTAAAGCCAAGAATACAGCATCCATGGGACCAGATGACATCCCGGGCTGTGTACTACATGAACTGTAATATGAACTGGCACCTCACCTAAGTGTCATGTTTAATCATAGCCTCACCTCAGGTTTCGTGCCCACTGAGTGGCGCAGAGCTACAGTTATCCCAATCCACAAGGGGGGATCCACCTTGGATCCCGGAAACTACCGTCCCATCAGTATGACAAGCCTTATCTGCAAGGCCATGGAGCATATTATCATGGAACCTATAAACAAAGACATTGGCAACCTTCATACACTGGACCCCACCCAGTTTGGGTTTGTGAAGGGTCGATCTTGCCTCCTGAACCTGATTGACTTCTTTGAATCAGTCTCCAGAGCCATGGGCAAGGGTAAGGTGGTCCACACAGCCTATCTAGACCTTGCCAAGGCCTTTGACACCATCCCCCACTCTGGAATCATAGATAAACTTACTAAGTTGGGCATTAATCCCTATGTCACCCAATGGGTTGCTAAATGGCTTACTGATAGAACCCACACTGTAAAAGTAGCCGACTCCAAATCCAGCTCCAGACAAGTGACAAGTGGAGTACCTCAGGGTTCAGTCCTGGGGCCGCTCTTGTTTGGCATTTACTTCTCTGAAGTGCAGGTCAACACTAAGGGACTCTGGCTAACAAAGTTTGCAGATGACTGCAAACTGGGAGCCATTATTGAATCCCCAAATGATGTGGACACTCTACAAAAGGGCCTTACAGAAACAGATGCTTGGTGCCAGAGCCATGGGCTCAAGCTCAATGCCAAGAAATGTATTGTTATCCCCTTTGGGAAAAAACATGTATCCATGAATTACCATATAGGTGGCAGTACACTAAACACAGAAAGTGTGATAAGAGACTTAGGGCACAGGTGGACAGTGGTCTCACCTTCAATAACCACATCGCCACAACAGTCAGGAAATCCTTCTATGTGGCACACCTCATCACAAAGGGCTTTTCATCCAGAAAAAAGGAGGTCATTGTCCCACTGTACTCATCCCTCATTAGACCCATTATAGAATACAATGCCCCATTTGGTATGTACCTCTCAAGACATCTGCAACAACTGGAAAGGCCTCAGAAATACCTCACTAAAAGAATCACAGGCCTAAAGCAGATGCCCCACGCTGACCGCCTTAAAAAACTCCAGCTATACTCTGTCACATATCGTCTACTCAGAGGCGATCTCTGCTTAACATACAAGGCCATGTCAAACCCAGAGCTGTTGGACATGCTACACTTAAAGAAATCCCAATCCCTCAGAGCTACACGCTCCAGGGATCTAAACCTTGTCATCACAATAAACAAAACATGCTGGAGGGATAGGTTCCTGACCCAGAGACTCCCCAGACTCTGGAATAGATTGCCCATACATGTCAAGCAGAGTGCCTCTTTGGACCTCTTCAAGAGGAACCTTGACGATTGGATGGAAGAAAGGAAATTCACCCCAGGGATCACGTCAGTCGCCCTGCTAGATAGGGATCCAGGAAAGTAAATAATGTGGGAAGAAATAGCCAGGTAATTGTTATGGCTAGGCTTGTATAGGCCCTAGGGCTGATAGCCTAGTACCAACTTATGAACCTATGAACCTATGAATCGCCCTGACTGGCATATGTGAGTCATATGGACACACATGTCGCTCAGCACATTTCCTGAAGTGGGTTTTGTCACCCTGTGTAGTACTGGCTACTATGGTGACTCCAGTATGTGTTACAGATGTCATGGTGCCACTATGGGTGTCTACTGTCTGCTGCCTTAACATTCAGCAACCCAATCCCTTGCATGCTCACATCCATACCATAGATACAGGTAACAACACATTCTACTCCATTTGGCAATTGGTAGGTTGACTGACATACCGTGAGGGTGTGCCAAACTTGAGGATGGTGCTAGATGGCTGCCTATGTCAGATGCACATAGTACACTCCCTATACATGGATAAGAACAGATGGTGTCATGTTTGGCATCCCATTTACTGTATGTGCGAGTCAGAAAGAGGTGTCATTCCCTGGGTCCCTATTGTGTCAGTATATGTGCTATGCGTTGTCTCTTTGCCGTAGCCAAAGCATACTGGGCATTCCTCCTACTGCCTACTGGGGCAGGCTCAGGTTGTTCTTCCTCTGAGTTACTCTGTACCTGTGCAGGCCTTGGCATTGGTGGGGGGTTGTGTGGCCCTGCCCTATGCTTTTCCTGCTGCAGCTGTTTCCGCAGGATCATATTGTGTGGCATGGCACATACCATAACAATTTGGGTACGTGTAGCTGGTGAGTACTGCAAGGCTTCACCTGATGTGTCCAGACATTGGAACCGTGACCTGAGCATCGCAAACACATGCTCTATTATAAGTCTGGTCTGTGCATTTGCCTAATTATGGCGTTCTTGTTCAGGTGTGTGTGCATTTCTGATGGGTGTCATTAGCCATGGCTCCAGTGTATAACCAGCATCCCCCACTAGGTGACCATAGGGGATGTCCCCAGTGGCAAATCTCTGGTATAGCTGCATCAGATGCCATATGTGGGAATCATCATAGCTTCCAGGGCAGCTAGCGCAAACATTCATTATAATCACAGATGACTTGGCAGTTGATGGAAGCCCTACCCTGATCACCAGCTGGTGCTTTGATGCATATGTGCATGCAGTCTATAGCACCCACTAGCTCAGGGTATTCTGCTATTTGGTGGAAGAGACGCATATTGCTGGCCAACACCTCATGGGTGTTGGGGAAATATACGTGCTCATTGGCATGTGCTAACATGGCATCCAGGAACTGGTGGAATACTCTGGATGCTGATGCCTGTGAGATTCCCATGATATTCCCAGTTGAGCTTTGGGAGGTACCTGTGGCTAGTATTCCTAGGCCTACACATGCCTTGGTATCCACTGGGATGGGTTCCCCTCGGTCAGTTTGGTGTGTCAGATGTGGCCGGCACAGCTCAACAATTTGCTGTAGGAGTTCTGTGTCCACCCTATAGCACTCCACTATCTCCAGCTCATGTAGCCCCTGGTAGGTTACCCTGGGTCTGTACACTCTTCTCCGTCTCCTCACTGTGGGTTGATTGGCAGCATTCACATCCTCACCACCCTCAGCCTCTTGCACATGTTTTTCTATGTTGCCTGCTGCAGCCCTTCTCATTTTGTAGGTTTGTTTGTTAAAGTTTCCCCGCTTGTATACACCAGTGGTGTAGAGTGTGGGAAAAAAACAGTGGGGAAGGTGTTTGCATAGTTTAAAGTAGTGTTCTGGGGTGGGATGGTCTGCTGCCTGTGTAATTGGCTGATTCTGATACATTTCACCTGCCAGCTATGCTAATTCTCCTTGGTTGCCTTCCTACTGCTGTTTTCCCTTCCCATTGCCTTCCTGTTTAAGCACGGGGGCGTGCAGTGCAAACAGAGTGCACAAATGTGCACACTGCTGCTACTTCCTGGTTTAAATTTTATTTTCTGCCTTTAAAACCCGGTGCACAGTGCGCACACCCACTTAGGTATCGTAAAGATTGCAAGGCAGGTTTAGACACACCCCCTAGCTTAGCTGTGCTAAGCTAGGAGCAATCCCGAGCCACAGTGCTCCAACCCACTTACAATATGCCTGACACACACACTCCCCCATGATGTCACCTAATTCCTAGGCTTGACCAAGCTATTCTTACTCTTATACTGTTGGGACTTGACTCACATGCTGGGGAAAACTGGGATTCACTATCCTTCCCCTCATTTGCATAGGATTGCCTGCTAATGCATAGTTACATGTCTCACACTGAGCCTCCCCCCTTAGCAACCACTACTCACTGGCCATGTTGTCTTCTGCCTGCCATTGACTTGCATGGCAGAATACTGATTTTAGTTAGAATGCTTAATTTAGGTTCATTTTGTTATTTTCCTCCGATCCCGTTTGCGCTCCGCTGCCCTACGCTTAAACCAGCCGAGATCGACTAAAAAAATTAAAGTTGCTTTTTGTATTTTTTTTTTACTGTTTGCAATGCCAATGGCCTTATACTTGGCCATTGGTATGCTTACTACATGATATGCAGCCTTTATTTGGAGCTGTCACAGCTCCGTTTTGGATTTTGCAAAAATGTACTCAGTTACTAACCAAGTACATTTCTGCAGATAGCACTAGTCCTGTATGGATGGTTGCAAGGTTCCTGGATTGCAAAATCACCTAATTTGCATAGATTTCTCCTGCAAATGGGGTGATTTGCATACAAGGGCTTAGCCCGTGCAGGATTAGTGCAGGAGCACTCGTGCACACCCCTGCAGGCTGTTGCTGGATCGCACGGCAGACATATTGCCTGCTTCTGCTCCTGCACCAATCTTGCATGCCCTGCAAACTTTAGAGAATCCGGGGGATGGGGTTTTCAGAAAATAAAGAAGGGTCAGGCAAAATAAAGACAGACACTGAGAAATTATGAAATTTATGGTGTTAGGAAGATGCTATGAGAATCATGGGGGTGGTTATATTAGGTCTCAGATTGAGAATATAGAGGACAACTGGATTGTTAGGTTAAGAGCGAATGCAGGACATGGCCTTAATGACCATGTACCTATGAGACCCATCCTGAAGAATAGACCCTTACGTAGATAGAATATGTTATGTGTTCGTGTGGTCTATCAACTATATATTGAATTTGTGCATTCTTTTTATTCAGATAGGAAATACCATGTATTTTACTGTGGTTACATTTTTATTGTATCTGTATACCTTTAAATGTTCTTAACCTCTTGATCATGTGATTTTTAAATGTTTGATATAAGTACAGGTGTGTGAGTGTCTCTTGATATACACCTGAAGAAACATTTGGTGAAAGCGCTTGTGTTTGTGTGAATAAATCAGCTGAAGAATCTGGAGCCTTGCCTCTGTTTACTCTTTTTTATTGGATTTGTTCTGTTTTTATACAGAGGTACCTGGTTACTGTTGGACCTTTTGGTTTGTTTCTTATATTTTATTTATTTTACTTTTCTTTACCCAGGTTTCTGCAACCAGCTTTAGTCGAAAAAAAATTCAGCATATAACCTGGGAGAAAAGCTCCAACATATTAGAAACATTTTTAAACAAACATTCGGTATGTTTATGAACAGATATGAAATAACATACATTAAGAATTATTCATAAACTTGCTAATTCTTTTACATTCATCTTAAAGTGCAGACATAACAGCATTACAATTTTGCAACGCTGGAGTTACAACAACAGCAAACATTAGGGTCAGTTGTTTCTTTCACATGTTCCTCCAATCTCCACTGCCTATCCCACCCACAGTATCTGATTTGATCTTGCGAGGTAAAAAACAAAAACAGCAACAAAAAAAAGATAACAGTGCCATTAACATAAGTATTCTTTTTTCACATAAACAATACTTAGTTCAGAGCTTGTGGTTGATCTTACTTCACTCAAATGCACATTATTCTTGCAAAGCAAACCAGAACTGTAGTCATTCCATTTACACATAGGCATTGCCCCCATCCCAACTGCAAACCCACAGAATCTGCTTTGACCCTACAAGGTTTAAAATAATGAAAATAAAAGACCACTGTTACAGTACTGTATTTCTTTCACATCACATAGCCAGGAACTTGCACTCTACTTCAATCCATCCATAGACACTTTACTCATAGAAAAGCTGAGTTTGTTTCAACAACAAAACATTGACAAACCATCCTAATGTATCTTGACTAACCCTGCAAAAATATATTAGATTAAAAAAACATGTCATCCATAAATGGCCCCCCAGAACACATTGCATACCTAGTGTCTGTTTGACACCTGCCAAAATATTATATTTGAAAAAAAAAAGAAAGAAAGTGATCAACAGCCCCCAAAACACACAGACCACTAGAATCTGGTTTACACTGCCAGTGTATTATGTTAAAAAATGAAAATCAACAGTTCCCAAAACACATTACCTCCCAATATCTATTTAACCCGTCCAGGATATTATATTAAAATAAGAAAGCCATCAACAGCCCCCAAAACACACAGACCACTAGCATTTGGTTTACACTGCCAGTGTATTATGTTAAAAAATGAAAATCAACAGTCCCCAAAACACATTACCTCCCAATATCTATTTAACCCATCCAGGATATTATATTAAAATAAGAAAGCCATCAACAGCCCCCAAAACACACAGACCACTAGAATCTGGTTGACCCTGCTGGGCTGCCAGTGTATTATGTTCAAAAAGAAAATTATCAACAGTCCCTAAAACACATTGCCTCCCTATATTTCGTTAACCTGCCAGGTATATTAAAAAAAAAAGAAAATCATCAACATCCCCCAAACCACACAGACCACTAGAATCTGGTTGACCTTGCCAGTGTATTATGTTAAAAAAGAAAGTCATCAACAGTCCTCAAAACACATTGCCTCCCTAGTATCTGGTTAGCCCTGCCAGGATATAATAATAATAATAATAATAATAATAATAATAATAACGAAAAAAAAAAAAGAAGAAAGTCAGCAACAACCCTTAAAATATACAAACCACTAGTATCTGGCTGACCATGCCGGGAAAAAATGCAGAAAGTATCTGGTTAGCCATACCAGGAAAAAAAAATGAGAACTTACCTTACAAACTAACCCGATCATTGTCTCTCCATGCTCTCGGTCTCTCCCTTGCAACAAAAATGTGGAAAGAGAATGTCAGCTTTCTATTTCTTGAGGTTAAAACCACAACAACTTCTGGGCATCTTCATGATGCCTGCGGTCTTCCTAATCTGTTTTTAAAACAGTCCAAAGACAAAAAAATATATATTTTTTTTCTTTTTTTTTAAAGATGAACTCGAGGACGCATGCATGCTGCTCTGAGTTCTGAGCAGAATCGCATTCAGCTTTACACACTAGATTCCAGTTTGAGGTGCTACTAGTGTATCAAGTTTAATAATTTCCAGGGTGTAGAACTTGAACTAAAGAATGAGATAATTTCCATGGAAGATGATTTGTTTGCATTGCCTTGTTTTGAGAATATGCTTTCATCTTACCAATCCATGATAGATAGACTATCAGCTCTAGATGATAGACTGGAAGCAGTTAAAAAACGTAAATTAATCAGAGATTCAATGTGGTAATATCTTTTCCTGGCCTAAGAATGAATTTTTCGTGAATTCTACAAATAAATCTGGTGGCATAAATTCCAACAAGTCTACGAATTCGCTTGATACTCTGGATGTGTTCTGTGAGAAGAGTACTGCCACTTTAAATATTGGCGCCCATGTGGAGCACCTTGAAAGCCGTCGTGATGACATCATACAAACGGCGCACGCCTCCGTGCCTGGGGATGTGCCAGAAAGATGTGTGAGAGATAGCAGACCTGAAAACGCGTCTGCAAATGGACTAACTATAGAAAATGACTTAAATGCTGTCGAAGGTGTAAGGAAGTCGAATCAAAGTACTTTGAGCTTTTTTAACAAGCCTTTCCAGCTGCAGCAGGCAGAACGAGTGAAGGAGCGTGTTACTGGCTCTAGGTCTAGATCCAGGGGGAGGGCGACAACGAGAGCGTCTCCGTTGATACATATGGACAACAAGAGAAAGAACTCAAGTCCTTTAAAACAAGTGAAATTAGCCAAGAGATAAAGGCAGGTATATTGAATCTATCCTCCATTAAATTAACTTCTGAACATTGTTCGCTGTTGAAAAAAGGACTGGGGTTTATTCCTACTTGTGGGGATGATGTTGTAAATGTCCTTACTGATTTGAAAATGTTTATTAGATCTGTAAGTCTGAAATTGATTTTTAAAAGTGAACTGTATGAGATGAATGTCTGCAAACGACGAAGTACTTTTATACCTAATAATACACCAATTTTGACTGCTTTTAATGATTTGTGTGAATATGAGTTGAGACAGGCTTTTGCTAACAAGAATAATGTTAAGAATTTCAACCTTACATATTCAGAGTTTTTGGCTTTAAATGATTTGAAAAATAACTATAATATTATAATTAAACAAGCAGATAAGGGTGGCATGGTTGTGATTATGGACAAACATAAGTATTTTGATTCTGTTTTGAGTCTGTTGAAGGATGTTACAGCATTTGAAAGTATATCACATTTAGAAGTAAAAAAATGTATATCCTACATAAACATGTGTATTTATGATTTGCAGTTATCTTGTGATATTTCAATAGATTTGTTTCATTTTTTTACTGTGTCATGTCCAGTCATACCTCAATTATATGGCATCCCTAAAGTCCATAAATCTAGAGATAATCCACCAATGAGACCAATAGTCTCGGGCAATGGTTGGGCTACTGAGCCTATTTCTCTATATTTGCAAAAGCAGTTGAGTCCCCTGTTGTCCCATTGCCATGCCGTTTTGAAAGATTCGGTTGACTTCTTGAAAAAATTGAAGTGTTGGCAAATGAAAGTCACTGAGTTTGATATAACGCATGGGCCTATACATCTGGTAGTTATGGATATTACTTCTTTATTTACTGTTATTCCTAATGACCTAGGCCTTGACTCTATACGTCAATTCTTAATACGTTGTTCAAATTTCACAACTAGGCATATTGAGAATATATGTATGTTACTTGATGTGGTTCTACGTAATAATGTGTTTATTTTCAACGAAGAATACTATTTGCAGTTAACAGGCATAGCAATGGGTACTCCCGTAGCAAATACCTATGCTAACATAGTGCTGCATGAATGGGAGAGAATACATATTTTTGATGGGGAGAAATATATAAATGAGAAAGTCAGGTTTTACCAGAGATTTGTGGATGATTGTTTTTTTGTATGGAGAGGTTCCTTAATTGAACTCACAGAATTTGTTGACCATCTTAATGGTACTACTAATTTTTTAAGGTTTAAAATGGAATGCTCTAACGTTCACATAAACTTCCTAGATGTTAATTTAACAATAAAAGGTGATAATATAACTACCTCAATACACAAAAAAGAGGTATCCTGTGGTAGATATCTACATGCATCTAGTATGCATGCTTCTCATGTATTCCAGGGTATTGTAAAAGCACAACTTATACGTGTAAGTAGAATGAATACTACTGAAATGATTTTTTTGAAACAGATGGATGAGGCGTGTAAGGAATTTATTGAGAGTGGATACTCTAAATCCTTGTTAACTGATGTAAGGAAGGAGGTAGAAACCAACAGGAGTTCACTTTATAGACCTACTTTTAGTTCCAATTTTGATGATAGCCCTTCATCTGTTACACCTAAAGAAGAGAAACTAAGGTTCATTACTTCTTATACTTCAAGATCACATATGGTTAAGAATATTATAAGTAAATATTGGAAAGTACTTTTAGCACAGGATGACATTGCGGCACTGGTAGGCATGAGGCCATCTTTTGCCTATAGGAACAAAAGATCTTTAAAAAGTCTGTTATGTTATAAAGATTTTAACATCAATACTGTTAAGCAGTCTATAGGGGCTAAAACTGGCACTTTCTGTTGCTATAATTGCAGTTGTTGCAATGATATAGCTTCTCCTACTAGTGTGGATCTGGGTTCTAATAGTATGTTCCAACATCCAGTAACCAAAAGAATATTTGTATTTCATGATTTGGCAACATGTATATCTAATAATGTGGTATACTTAGCAACATGTGTTGCCTGTACTTGTTTCTATGTCGGGAAAACAACACGTAAACTGAAAGACCGCATTATAGAACATAAGTCAGAGATCAGAAGAGGATGTGAAAATAATGCCCTTGGTAAACACATTAGGGCATTAGGTGAGGACCATAAGTTTAAGTTTAGAGTTCTAGATATGGTGCGAAAACCCTTTAGAGGTGGGGATATTAATAATTTGTTAGAAACAAAAGAATATGAATGGATAATACGTCTGACGGCTGATGTATACCCAGGTTTAAACACAGCTGTTTCTTTAAAACCAATATTGGTTAAAATACAACAAACAAAATTGAAATAAAGATGATGTTCATATTTATATTTATATACAAGAATCTTCATATATTTTATATGTATTTTATATGTATTTTCATATGTATTAAATATTTCTTTTTAATTGAATTTTTGGTCATATGATCCTGGCTGCGGGTCATGTGATGTCTTTTTGGGTGTATTTAAGTGAATCTTTTAATGAACCTTATGTTAATCATTGAGAAAGGGTGTTTCCTGAAAGCTCTGTGTTTCATAAAGGTGTGTTTTATTCAACTGTCGTCTGGTCTTCTTTAACATAACCAGTTATTTAAACATGGGCTCATATCTGATAAGCACTTTTTCTAATGCCTTGGTTTGAGAATTGAATAAGTAAAATACATATCTGATAACAAGGTTGGCCCACCAGGCACACAGTCCATTTTTAAGAGAATTCTGGGAGCAATGTCTGGTTAAATGGCTTGCTCAGATTCACACAGTAAGCAAACAGAGGCTGTAGGAATCAAACCCAGGACTGCTGCAGAGTATAGAACTATATCACCCCAATCTAAATTTTTACCTGACATCTTCCCAGCAAGCTTGGTCCATCGTCTTAAACACTCGCCTGGATTTACTATTCTTCCATGCAGGACTAGCTTAGTCCTGCACGGAAGCAGCCATTTAGGAGCAGGACAGCAGTGTACGATGCATATTAATGAAGGCATGTTGCCTGAGCTCCTACTCTTACGTGGAGCGTGTAAGAGTGCAGGGGGCATGTCTGACAGCAGAGCTCTCAGAATATACACATGCCCGCAATGAAGAACAGCAGAAAGGCCAAAGAAATGAGTGAGACCGCTCACAGGTGTCCGCATATTCCCAGCACCATTCCTCCATGTGTACAACAGCAAGTAAATGCAAATAAAATGAACAAACCTTTTTTTTTATTAAAAATCCGATTAAAGCTAACCATAGGTGCGCGGGTGTACCCATCACTTAGCTACGGTTATTACAGCTTAAATGGCTGAAGAGGATAACAAGGAATATATAGGCAAATGAAGCAGTATAGCAATAGTGTAGTGGGTAGAGCCTTCAGCTTGTAAGCAGGCATTCCTGGTTTGAGTCCCACTGCAGCACATTCCATTTTCCATGGCAAATCATGTTATGACCAATATTTTTGTTGCATAATCCACTAAATAACATATATTTGTGAACTGGAGTACTGGATTAAATGCACATGTGAGGTGTCAGTGTCATAATGTTGCAAAGTCCCCAGATAAGCACATGTGCCCCATACAGTATATGTACACAGGAATCATGGTTACAATTGGAAGGTAAAATGTGTAATGAATGACAACTCCATACAGCTTCCAAATCCCCCACCTTCCCAAGAACCATGAGATATAACTGTCCAGATCAGTGTAATTGTAAGTGGGAGTAAGCACTAGTAAGCAAGTGTAAGCACCAATAAGCAGTAGTAAGCATATTTAAGCACTACTAAGCAAGTTTAAGCCTGTTTGTGTGGGGGTAAGCAATGCACACACAGGTTAAGCAATTTTGAAGCTAACTCTCTGTGAGCATATGTAATTGGAAGTTAGCATTGCTTACCTTCGAGCAAACCCACTTACAACTGTTCAAAAGTGCCATAATCACTCTGTATCCAATGGCCCTTGTTCTGCCCAGCAACAAAATAAACAGCATTGCAGGTCTTGAATCCAGGACCCTATACACTATAGTCACAGTAGTTAACCACCATGCCATCACAGCAGTACAAAAGAATGAGGTATCACCAAACAAGTCCTCACTATAGTAAAATCAACCTGAACCTGTGAAAGGAATCAGTATACAGTCATATGTTACATAACCCACTACATAACATAAATATGTGAACTGGAGTACAGCAATAAGCCCAGAAGTGAGGTGTAATTGTAACAGAGTGTTGAAGTCCCCAATAAAACACAAGGACCCCATACAGTGTACGTACACAAGAATCATGGATACCAGGCAGATATATAAGATGTAATGAATAAGAAATCAATGCCAAAAAGAAAATATAATGCAAAGTCTAATGTAAGCAATGCTAAGCATTTCACAGGCCAGCTTAGGAGGTGTAAACAATGTGTAGGCCAGCAAACTCATTGTGCCCAGTGGTATACCCCTTTAAACAATGCCAACCTTAGGGAAGCAGGTTTGCCCATAGCCTAGCCTTTTCAAAATTGGCCAATCATAGTAAAGTGTGGGAAATCGGCCCTACTTAAACCCAACAGGCGGGGATACATCTCATAACTGGTTGTAGCTTCCCCTTGCAGGCACCATGTCAGGAAGGGGAGAGGAAGTGTGCTTTCAGGCACAGCACTGGTGCATCCAGGAGTCCAGAGTCATGGCAGGACTCCTTGTCAAAGACCATGAGCAGAGACTGCTGCAGGGCCAGTACCAGGGTTCCCAATATAAGGCGGAAGCCTGGGACCGTCTCACCCATGATCTCACCAGTGCCACTGGCATACCCCAAACTGGTGAGCAGGTCAGGCTTCACTATGCCGACCTTAAGCAGAGTAAGGGGGACCTCTTGGAGCAGTGGATCCAAGAGGCTAGAATGGCAGGGGATGTCCCAGCTGTGTGTAAGTATCACACCACTATGTGTGTAATAATTGCCAGCTCATGTATATCATGGATAGGTATGGCTAAATAGTCCTCTTATGTCCTCCACAGCTGCAAATGAGTGGGCCACAAACCAGGAGGCCCATTGAAGTCAGCTGGAGAGGTTGTGATGTGAGGCAGGTCAGTAATACTCTTGCATGTACTGTCATAGGAAATAAATCTGAAAGTATTAGTAAATTAATTGCCTGTATAAAACCTGTATTGTTTAAGGCAAGTACTGCATACACCGGAGAATATGTCAGGAAGAGTCTCATATAGTTTGTATGTAAATAAAAGTGTAATAGCCTGACAATAAGGATCTATCTGCTGGACTGCATGTGTATACTCTGGTATCATATGGTAATGTAGATTTGCAATTACGTAATAGTACTGTTGTATTAAGCACTGTTATCCACACTGTGCACCATAAATAGAATGTGTAGGAATGCCTGTATATGACTGCTGTAATCCCCAGAGGCCATTTAGTACAACTGAAAGACACATAGACAGAAAACAGGGAAAAGGCAGACAACAAATCCTGAATAGCACATGCAACTGAGATGTAAACCGTTGTATTTTTAGCACACACAGCCATGGTTCAAATCCTAGCAGTGGTAGTAGTCTGCATACAGAATCATACCCCACAACTGTACAGATATGTCCAGTTAAGTGGCCCATATCTCTTGCCTGTCAACCTGACCCCTGGGAAATCAGTGGGATGATCCCAGATGTATAGGCAGCAAACAGGAAATACATCTGATTGACACACATCTGTGATGCCCGAGCCCTGGCCCAGTAATCAAGGAGCCTCAATCCTCACTACTAACACCAGTGAGGGACGTCTCATATAGGAGGAAAGGATAATCAATACACACAGCAAAGTGCAATTTCCCTTATGAGCACACAGAGATCACAGTCAGTCTGGGGCTGGTCGCTCCCTTGCTCTCCAGGTCCCCAATAAGACTCCCCACTGGCACAGCTATAGGGTCCAGATCCCAGCCGAGCTGAGCAAGCTAAAACCTCCAGCACCTTCTCCGTCCAACCAGTGCTTCGTGTACCTGCCCAAGTAGCTGACACACACACACACACATACTTTGAGATTAGAGTTTCTACAACCACACAGATTTTCCTGGGAAAGGCTGGCACAGGTTCTCCAGCTGTGCCCCTTTTACCCAGACTATATGGTAGTACAACCTGCCACCACCCAGCTAATATTATCAGCTACACAAAGGCCCTTAAAAGGGTATCCAATTATTACTGTGCAATATTATTATCCAATCGGTAGTATAACTAAACAGTCAAGGCTTAGAGTGACTTGGTACAGTAATCACTATAAATATGCAATGTACTCTAAGGCTTAAATTATCTCTACACAAAACAGCCACAGTTGAAAGGTTTTAAAATATTTAATAATAAATAAAAATGCAAGACAATACTTCTTACTACAGAGTGCTAGTCGAGAGTTCAAAGATCACAGAGAAATACTTAGAATAATTCAGTAGTACAATTCTGACATCACAGAAAAACACTTAGTCTAATCTTTCTAGTTTCTAACTATTTCTAAAAGAAAACACAAGTCTAAGATAAACTTACATAAGAAACAAGACAGTGCTGTGAGTTGGGTGGTCAAGACAAAAAATGTTTAATAATCTATGGTTTTCTCTGTTTAAATTGAAATTGCAGTTCTGAGTCACATTACATCATTCTTCACACTTTCCTGGTTTTCCCAGGCTACACATTACATCATTCTTCACACTTCCCTGGGTTCCCAGGCTAACAGAAACTGCATTTACACTCTTAACATCTCCTTTTGTTATCTTGTAGCTGGTCAGGAAACTGAGCAACAAAAATACATTTGCATGTTTAAATCTAGCAATTTAACTCTTGGTTAAAACAATAAAAATAATTGCTTCATCTAGACCCTTCGGTACCACTGTCTACATCAAAGGGTCACAACATGCTTTACTTCGGTCAGTAGAGAGCATTGTTGTTTCATTTTTTCAGTTCCACATCTAACAGCAGTTTTTTTTTTCCATTTAAGACAACAAGCCTGTGTCACATTGCTATTTACAAATATAGCATTATCTATAAAATTCTCTCTGGCTAGGCTGGCAGCCTTCACACATCTATGAGAACAAAGTTGGCACACTAGCAAGTCCCCAAAACCTTGTGAGAGTAAGAAGCCACATATGTCCCATTTACACCCCCATGTTGCCAAGCTGTTGCCAGAGTGTGTACAGTAACAGAGTGAGATGTATTTGCATAATAGTAATGTGGAATCTGGTACTGTATGTGGCAACATTCAGGTAGTGCTAACAAACATTTCTCCCCCCGGTCTGTCAGATTCCAACACTGTGCCCAGAAATACAAGAATGATACCCTGTACTGGTACTGTTTACTTTGGTATTGTATAGCAATGTGACTGATGCAGTTGCTCTGAATAATAAGGTTTTACTCATCATTGGCACCCAAACTGTCCTACAAAATATAACTGTCTAGGAAATCCTGCATAAGAGTGTTGTAATACAAGGTCAGAATGCAAAACCACAGGAGAATTATAAGACAGAAAGCATCTAGGAGATATACAGCAATATCTATATAGCACACACAACTCTGATGGACAGTGTTTAAGTTGTAGCAGACACAGCCATGGTCTGAATCCTGGGAGTGGAAGTAGGCTGCATACAGAATCATACCCCACAACTGTACAGATAAGACCAGAATGTCCAGTATATGGGCCCATATCTGCTGCCTGTCACCCTGTCCCCCTGGGAAGTCTGTGGGATGATC